>NC_052510.1:43734915-43761056 GCF_014356525.2 Nilaparvata lugens | reverse complement strand
GCGCAGGGGTTCAAGGTCCAAGTGGCTCAAGGTGCGTCAATACTTCATTCATTACATTTATTTATCATAAAAAAATTATGGAAATGATTGAGGAGGACTAATAAGCTCCAATGTTTTTGTTAAGTTCGATAAGCTAGCCTTTGTATTATTCCGAATCAGGTTTAGTCCAGTCAAGGAAGAGTTATAGAGGAAAAAGTTTGGAAGACAATATTCGACCCCGCTTTTCTATTTAGGGTAGTAAGGAGGTAAACATATCAAAAGTCCCCACCCCTACCCCGTGTGTTAAGAGGGTTGGGGTGTTTCAAAGGTACCATTTTTTGGTTTCTCGCATATAACTCGGAAACTTCATCTTACGGACATGACTGTTTCATACAAAATTGAAGGATACATAAATTCCTACAATATTCATCCTACAACTTTTTCTGTATCTCCTTTAGTTCCCGAGATATCCACTCTTGAATGTGTGACATAAAAAAACACGTTCGCTTCCAATTCTTTGCCATGTTTGCTCTTATAACTTCTTAAATATTGATGGAAAAAATCCATGCTAATTATGAGCTGATAGAACATCAAATTCTCTTCAATTTAACGTATCATTTCACACTTTTACGCATAAGATGCTATAACAATGGAAGGAAAACTTGGAATAGAGAAAAAAATACGTCAAATTGAAGATAATTTAATGCTCTTCAAACCTACAATAAGCATTAATTTTTACAATGCATTGTTGGAGAGTCATAAGCCCTGAAAGAGCAAAAAATGGATAGAAACCTGTTATTTCGACAATTCCACACTTTCAAGAGCGGATATCTGGAAAACTGTTGGAAATATCACTAAACTTTATTGAACAAAAATTGTAGAGAACTTATCAAACTTGATTTTTGAACATTTAGTCATGATGGTTAAACGCATTGTTGCCAAGATATAATCGTGGAAGCAAAAAGTTGAAAAACGCAACATTTAAACCACCCTCATCCCTTCAGCACATGGGGTAGGGATGGGGACTTTTGATATGTTCACCCCCTAACTGGTCCCAACAAAGCTGCAAAGTCAAAAATTGTGCTGAAAACTGAAATTGTTGCAAAAGTGAAGATTTCACACTCAACACTAAAGCTGCTGCAACAGTCTTAGGGAAATGCGTAAAAGTGTAAAGTTATACGTTAAATTGAAGAGCATTTGAAGCTCTATAACCTCATAATCAGCATGGATTTTTTCCATCAATATTTAAGAAGTTATAAGAGCAAACATGGCAAAAATTTGGATGCGAACGTGATTTTTTTAAAATGTCACACATTCAAGAGTGGATATCTCAGGAACTATAGGAGATACAGAAAAAGTTGTAGGATGAATATTGCAGAAATTTATGTATCCTTCAATTTTGTATGAAACAGTCATGTCCGTAAGATGAAGTTTCCGAGTTATATGCGAGAAACCAAAAAATGGTACCTTTGAACCACCCCCACCCCCTTAGCACACTGGGTAGGGGTGGGGACTTTTGATATTTTTATCTCCTTACTACCCTAAATAGAACTGCGGTGTCAAATATTGTCTTCCAAACTTTTCCTTCTATACCCTTTTTTGAGCATTCATTGCCTGGACTAGTTATATTCACCACAAATTACTTATCAGAAACATTCGCATTCAAAAATTCGATACACTGTAACCAAAAATATTCATAAATTGTGAGATTTTGGATGATGATTTAAGATTTATTTTTACTGAGGACTTATTGCTAATATAAAATATTTTTTCCTTGAAGGTCGAAAAGTCGTTCTCGATCAAGAAGTGGATCAGCGAAGTCCAGATCGGCATCCAGGTCCAGATCTCGTTCCAGGAGTGGCTCAAGATCTCCGTCTCCAGAAACTAGAAAATCTGTTTCTGGCAGTGAAGGTTCTGGAAGTAAGTACATAATTAAATAATTCATTCTACACCTTGAATCTAGTGATTTTGGTTAATTTTTATTGATGCTAAACACAAATGATAATGCCCAAATTGGAAAGTAGATACGGAAAGTTAATGGCTGCCAGTGCTTTTTATTAGGTCACTTTCCACTAATTCTCAACCATTGAACTTTTGGCTTAATGGAAATTGATCAAAGCCGCTTATTCTTATAATTGTTTTTTTATTGTTATTATTTCTATCTTCAGAAAGTATTATGTTTGATTTTAGTTTATTTAGCACTATGAATTACTTGTTTATTGTTTTTGAAGGGACGGATTCAAGGATCCAAAGGTTCAAAGAACCCCACAAGTCAACCGAAGCTTATTGTGTTCCCAAGTAGTATGTTAGTTAGGTAAACCAATACCTATGTCCTTTACAAGAACCAGGAGTTTTTCCCTATACTAACATTCCATTCATCACCTGGTTGCAATCCTTGTCGCAATCCAGTGTGATATGCTTGGCAGTCTCTTCAGACTGATTAGTCCTCGTGACCTACGTGAGTTCCACTCCTGGCCTTCTTTGTAGGTCCTTCAGCTGAGGAAGGGGCGGCCAAGTTGCCTCTAGGGCGCCCGGCCACCCTTGACTCAGCCTCTTGACCCACACTTGTGCCTGGAGTTTCACCCATCTCTGGTCTCTTGTGTTTTTTTGTTTTTGCCCCTCCGAAACTTCGCAGGGTCAAAAGACTCACATCTCCCAAGAAGTTTTGCCTAAAATTTTGCCTTGTGGTGAGTTTTGGCCTCTCCACCCACAAACTCGTGACCTACGTGAGTTCCACTCCTGGCCTTTTTGTAGGTCCTTCCACTGAGAGAGGGGACGCCAAAATGCCTCTAGGGCGCCTGGGGCCCGGCCACCCTTGACTCAGGACTCAGCCTCTTGACCCACATTTGTGCCTGGAGTTTCACCTATCTCTGGTCTCTTGGGTTTTCTTTTTGCCCCTCCGAAAGTGCCCTAATGGGGCAGATCCCGTGGGTTTGAAGGCTAGGCAACTTCTGGAGTTGCCTTGAGGTCCATTTTAGTCGCCTCCTACGACAAGCATATGGATACTGTGGGTGAATTCTGGTTTTCAACACATTCTTGAGTACGATGATCAACTCAAAGCTCCCCTAACCCACAGGGGGCATGAATTACTTACTTGACTACATAATTGAATCATTATCATAGGTTTTATCAGATCTCTGTTGTTACAACGAAAATCGGAATAACCAACAGCATTTCATTGTCAACACGATTTATTGGAATAGATGTCTTCAATATATTTGTTCATTTTCTTTGCTATTTATTGAAGTATTGTCTTTCAGTTGATAGTGGTTCATGTTTCCAGTGTTCATATTCAATTGTAAATTCAATATGAAATTCATTCATTCTTAATTAAATGACTTGAACGATGATTCTAAAGCTATTCTGTTTTTTTTCAGGTGGCAGTGACTAAACTACGGTCGTATTCAATTATTAGTAAAAACAGTTTCAATTTTACAATATGGAAACAATATGATGCACTTGGAAATTTGTCAAATAAACTACCTATTTAATATAGATTTACTTTTTAAATGAGAACTGATTCCTTTGTTCTTTTTCATTGAGTTGAGCTGGTAATATGTTATTATCATTCTTTTGTCATTGAATATGTTTAATTTTCTTTTTTTCAAAGGAACATCAATGGCAATAATCAATATTGATGACTTTATTCAAGTTTTCTAATAAATGTAACTACTTTAATTTCTAATTCAGTTGTTTTTTATTCATTCCATTTTAATATTTAATTTTCCATAGGTTGAAGTTCATGAATTCATACCAAATGTTACTCAACATTGTAAAATTCTTTCTGAAAAGAGATCAAATTTACCTTATAGTTCTCTAAAAATAAGTTACATTTCCTTATGCTAATGCCAATATATTTTTTGCTCATAAGTCCATGACTTATTGCCACTCCACAGACGACCGTGTTGAAGGTTTCGCCGGTAATTAGGCAACTAAATGAAAAAAAGAGATGAATACCAGCATGCAGTAACGATACTGGTTACCGATAGATAGTGTATTTTATGAAATGATAACAGTCTCTCACTGAAACATCTCGATTCCTCAATCAGTGAAGAGATGGAGATTCTCAGGTGAGAAAGTGATAAGTTGAATAATATTTCACATTAATTCCAACATTAATTGAACGAGCGTTAGCGAAGTTCTCACTTTTGACTTACTGAAGGCCAGATTCATTTTCTGTCTGTATGTTCGACAAGAACTTTAGAGAGAATATTGATCAATCAGCTACAAATTTTGATACACGAATTCTTCGAACCTTTTTACAGATCAAGTTGGTTGACAACAAAAAGTTGGGTTTACAACAAAATTGACTCACTCCTTCGTCTTTTTTCAAGATATAAAAAATAACATTGAAAGTGCTTAAGAAAAAAATGGTTTTGATCAATGTACCTACAATAAATGTATTCTAGGTACGGTATACCTTGGCTTTGATTTTATTATTTAGTCAGCTAGAATTAATTGCATGCAATTTCTTTTATTCTTCCATTAATTTAAAAAAGCTGAAGCTATTTGGGAGTTATCACAGACTTTCAGGCTGACAGACTTTATGCGCCGACACATAAATTTCAGCTGAATAACACACAACATTTATTTAATGTATAAGCTTTAGCTTCCGTTGACGTTTGTCTGCCTGTCTACTTTCTGTCTGTAACATACGCGTAATTAATAATACTCTGTGTATTTTAGTTCTGTGTTCGATATTAATATTAACATCACGGGTATGTGATAGCAGCTGCTATGACGTTGACAAATTTTCTATGAAAAATTCTTTTTTCCTCCACCTCCTGTCTAAAGTGCTTACTTTACTCCCTGGAACATAATACTAAAGTGTCACTTTTTCGCTCTTGGGAGGAAAAACAGGAAAACTCCCTAGAGCGTAAAGTAACTCCATTTAAATAACATGAGAAGCATCTCTATTTTGAAAACGTACATTTGAAATAGGTTAGAAGGTCTAAGCTCAGATGAGGAAGCATATAGAGTAGTCAACTAAATTCAATACCTCAACCAGACATTTGACTAATATATGAAATTTATGTTTGTATGCTAAAATTATTACACACTTCATATCACTGTACTAAAAAAAAGTATAACTTTTTTCCGTGTTATTCAAAATACCAGCCAACTAATATTCCTCATTAACTATTCAAATTTGAAATGGAAACTTCATCATAGCTGTAGTTGTGGCAGCCATTGTTGTTACAACTTTTGCCAACAGATAGCGTACAGCGCTGTTGGCGGAGAACTGTGATACAAGCCAGCTGTTTCTGTTTACTTTTTAGATTATGTTGTAACTCATTGGGCCATATGAATAAAGTTGAGCATTTGCTTATACTTCTAAAATGTGGAGCATTTGCTTCATTTTCTATGAATAAACGTGAGCAAAACCTTTTGCTCATGCTCATCAAAATAATAGTTTGAGCATTTGCTCAAAAGTAAAATCTTATACTCAAAATTGTATGTATAAACTAGAGCATTTGCTTAACTTTTGAAGCAAATGCTTTAAAAAAGATGAGTCTAGTCTAGAGCAGCTTATCATGTTTTGCTCATAGTAAAATGGCTCAACTAATTCGTATGAGGAAGAGGAAACTAAACCAGATACAATCACAACCAACAGTTGAGAACTATAGAACTCTTTTTAGATTCAACCATGATATAAATCACCATTATTCCTACAAAATAATAAATACAAAAGATAGCAGCTACCTGATGTAAAGATAGCCATTACAAAATAGGAAAATAATAGGCATTTAAGAATATGAGAGTGTAGACGATTATAAGAAGGCTATTGATATGATAAGTATATGCTGAAGATTATTGTAGAGATGACATTTTTTTACGCTATCATTTCAAAATTCTAAACTCAACTAACTTAAAACTCTATTCATAAAATAGAAAACAGAGCAGACGACGCAAACACAAGCGGTGCCGCCTCCTACTTGCATATTTAGCGCTTCCGTGAGCTATAAAAACAAAGTAAGGCTGCAAAAGCGAATCAGCTGATGAAAAATCTTTTTCGCCACACTTGGATGTAATGAGCTGGTTTACGTGCGTCATATGGAGGCCGAAAGTGATTGTTTTCCGACCAGGCCGGTAAAACTTTACGGCCCTAGGGCTGTAAAATGACCTTGAATAACAGCTGATCGTGTCCGATCTCACAAAAATCATAGAGATAATCTCATAACGACTGTAATAATCTATATAATTATGTATCGTGAATCGCGGTATCATGTCTATAATATATTTTATGAATTACTGTTTCATAATTTAATATTTATTATTGTGTTTTTGATATCAAACAATAGAATACGATGATATCTCCATAGCCTCAACAATATAATTTGGCTGCATTGTCCATTGTCAGAAAGGTAAGTATCGCAAGTCTTTAAAAGTGAAGAATCGAATTTGAAATCAAAGTACAATAATTGTATCAATATTTAAAAGTGAGGTAGAGTAATAATTGTTTCTTTTTTTATTATCGAATTCCACTTCTTAATGCAATACAATCAACAATAATAATAGGAAAATACAGCAGAGATCTAAAGTTTAAGGTAAGCCTACTGGTGAAACTCAGCCTTGACTGAAAAATTCTAGTAATTTTTCCTTAATTCATTATTAAAACTTTTAGATAATTTTTCTTCAATATCAAACATATAGAGAAAACATTAGGCCCACTCAAGATTGAATCTTCGAATGTTTTCTCTATGATTTAACTATTTTCAGAGCAATATTTTGTTGTGAAAATGCCTGCAAACCGACTTCAAGTTTGCCGCTATAGGCTACACTATATTATAGTAGCCTACATACGTTACCTGACTTACAGGCCTCATCGATTAAAAATATGTAATGGCCGAAGGCGTAAAGGCGTGAAACGGTGTACACACGTACGTTTGCCTCGGGTGAGCATACGTGTATGGGCTTGCATTCGCACGTGTGGACACTGTTCGCTGAGGCATGTGGGCGAACCGGAACCCTGTCGGTATTTTGGCGTGCTCAAAGGCGCCTCGGGCGAGCATTGAATGTACGTGTGGACGCGATTTTGCCATACGGGTGAGGCAAAACGTAAACATTGAAGGCGTCATAACCTAATTCCAATGAATTAGGTTAATGAATGACAAATCAAATTGTGATCCAATAACTAATTGTAAATTGTAGGATTTTTGTAATTTTGTAGGATATGTGGATTGTCAAATATTTAAATAGAGACATGCATGGAATATATAATTTGTATCATGATTAACAAATTTAGAACTGCATAATTTAAGTGAAAAAAGCTTCTCTAAAGGGCTCCTACAAGAAAGTATAGCTCAAATATTATTTTACTGTGACTATCAAATCATCTTGTGTTTGTTTCATGTTATCAATCAGAGTTGTTAATTAAAATTGTAATCTTCAATATGATATTATATGTTTTAGATAGCTAGGCTATCTATAGAGAGATTTATTCAAACTTTGAACTAGTATTCCCTTAAAGGTAGATCTTGAAGCTAATCTTTTGGAGAATCTTGTTTTGTCATGTGTATGAGCAGAGTTAGTTTAAAATGGGCAGCAACTTGGTATTTGATTCAATTTATGGCTAATTTCCTTAAAGAAGACTGTCAATTTTGTGAGACAGTGTTAAGTGCTTTGATTAGGTCATCAAAACTTCTGGAATTATTGTAGAAATTTTCTTTTTTTGAGATTCAGAATAGATATTGGAAACCAACAAATGAATCGCTAATGTCAAGAATCTCAAAGTTGGAGCCAATCGTTCTTGTGGAGTTATTGATTCCCTCATGATGATATCATTATTGTTTAGATAACTAGTTGAATTAGATTCAGTATATTAACAAGATAATTTTTTGACAACCTAATAAAGTTTGAACTGTCAATCTTATGTCATGTAGCAATTTATTTCCTTACTTCAACCTACAATCGTTCAACCCACCAACAACGTTTCTCAAGTTTTATTTTTGATTTCATTATATAAGTCATTGAAATAAAATCATACTGCTGCAATTTGTGATAACTATCTTCAATGATGGAATGACGCCATTGTTGTTATGTGGAAAATCTACATCTACCATGTCTTCGTGTCGTCTGCAAATCAGATAGCTTTTTGAATGCCGAGACATACGTGGATCGCGTCCACAAGGACGTACAGTGAATGTTGAGGCATATGTACATACGATTGTTCGCGCGAATCTGTACGGACGTGTGTACAAGGCTTGAGACATCAGAACTCAAAGTTCAGTGAATTACAAACATGATCTAGGTTCGAGCCTCGGTCAGTGACCTTTTTTTTGTCGATGAATTTCGACTTTTATTAGCTATTTTTATATTAGTTACCGTAATTTAAATTTCAATCAATTTTTTAGATATATTTTGAGACAAAACTGTGAAATATGCAATTATATTAATTTTTTAAACACATTATTTCAAAATAGTAATGAAAATTCTATTCATCCATCTATCCATGAGATATTGCACCAGGCGCAAAGCGCGAGCTATAAAAATTCAAACAATTATTCAAAATATTAATAGTATAAAAATATTGTCACTATTGTAAATTATTAATTAGTAATATTGAAATTAATTGACAGTGAAAGTTGTCATAACCAAGATTCAAACTATCAAAATAGGCTGTTTGAATTTTATTTATTTTTTAATTTCTTATATATTGGGAAGTTTTTTTTTGGTGTGGCGAAAAATAGCGTTCGCACCATGGGCAAAAATGTATTTCCGGCTCTCAATCTTTTCTAGTCCTCGGCCTACGGCCTCGGACTTAAAAACCGATTTCGAGCCGGAAATATCTCATTTTCGGCCCTAGGTGCGAAATATACTATAAAATAAATGAGGATTTGTTCTAGAGTTCAGGAGCAAAAGGTAAGAGTATTATTAAGGTAAAGCTTATTCATATAAAAATGAGCAAATGCTTTTGCTCATGAGCAAAACCTTATGCTCCATGCTCCAGTTTTATTCATATGGGCCATTGTTTGGTCACGTACATTAATAATTATTTTATTTGGAGTTTTTATAAAAATGTAGGTGGAGGAAAAATGTTGTGTATATATCACGAGTGAAATTTTTTTTTCTTCCTCAGGAAAACTGTTGCCCTCGGCTTCGCCTCGGGCTTCAAACTTTCCCCTCAGGGAGAAAAAAACAGTACGTTTCACTCTATAGTGAGGTCCACGTTATAATGGCAGTGGATAAAGATAGAAGAATAGCGATTCTCTGCATTAATTAACTAATTATATTTCTACACTGTGTGATGAATCTTTCTAATAAACCTCATGAGAAGAGAGAGAAATTGTGATTACCTTTAAAATGAAAGAATTTGCTAAAGGAATAGTTAGCGACCGAGCGATAAGCTTACTTATCAGTAACTGTATATTAGATAAGAGTACCGTTCTGTACTGAATATTTTCTAGAAAATTATTCAATAAAATTATAATTATTTTGCAAATAAAGCACGAATTATTTACAAATTGCTCATTGAATTTGAGGTTACACTTTGTTTACTATCAAACAGATGTTTAAAGCAGCCTGAACACAGCTGACTGATTCAAAGTATTGTCAAATGTCATGCCGGTTTTCATGCAAGGTAAAATATCATTCCTAAAAATTATAAAACTATCAATAAAGGACCAAGAATTTCAAATAAAAAATAAAATGTATGTATTATCGTTGAAATTATTTATTATTTAAGAAATTATATTATATGTCAGGTCTTATTGTAACTAAATAGGTCATAGCATGAAATTATATTATTGATAAAACGGCAGAAATTAATTATAACAATCTCAAACCTAATAAAAATTGTATAAGAATATTAATTTATTAATGATTTAATTCAACTGAACCACATGATAATTAAATCTCTTTGGCAAGCCTAAGCCAATCATAGTGCATAGAAATAGCACCAAAAGGGTGATCGTTTGAAAGCAACACATGTTAATCTACTATCAGACAACAAACCTGCCTTATCATATACGCTAGCACATGTACATTGTATGAGAGGAACTATGTCTAGAAGATTAAGCAGTTTTAAGAATTACATAAATTGAATTATTATTGTAATTAAAGGAATTATATTCTACTGCCTGCCACTGACGTCACGTCTACGTCACAATCGTTCTACCAATGGCAAATTTTTATGCAAATTTATTACATCGAGATTCTCAGAAGAAAGGTCTAGCCAAGAAGCTGAGAGAAAAAGACAGCACTTCCCTTTTGAAATCCTCACCGTTCAGATCTCTTTTTATAGTTACCAAGACCTATTTGTAAAATTTTCGTTCGATTTTATATGTTCTATTTGTGAGCCGATATTTTAGGCCAATCTGTTTGTTATTTGTAAATTTATTTTTCATCAATCGATAATTTAAAAGTTTAAAGTAAATTATCCCTTAATTAATTCGGTGAAGGAGATATTTAAATTAAAATTCCACACGTGCTGAAACCGAAGCCTGGATTGCTGCCGATCAAACGATTTTTGATCTAAAGAAGAAAACCACGACCGCCAAGGAAATTCACGTGAGTTATAAGTTTTAAAAGGGGCCCCAATCTACGCTTCGAAAATATTTCAGTGCAGAAAAATATAAAATTTTCTTCGTTAAATTATTGGCCACGCCGACAAGCGCTTTAGCATTTAAGAGCCTAGAATTATTCCTATTGAATTTATAACAACTTGTAGTTGATTAGCTATCCTCCGCTGCCAGAACCACGACCCCGAGCATTTTTAAAAATATTTTATAATTCATTTTTTTTTCACTATTTTTTCAAAACTGTTCAATTTTATCAATTGTAAAATTCTGTTGAATCACACATGGTATCATGCAAGCACAAGAAAATTTTTAACTATTCTGTTAATGCTAAATTATTATTAACCTGTGAATCAAATTCCGAACCTGCACTGTATGATTACATATTTTATTATAATATATTTCAGTTTTGTTAATTCGCTTTCTGAGTTCGATTATTTCTTAAGCCTGTCAATTATTGTGTCTGATACGTTCTATATCATCAAGAACCGATCGAATACGATCATTGGAATAATTGAATTAAGCTGGATATTGGAACAGGTCTAAGTGGATGTAGCGAGTGGGGTCAGATCGAGATATTATTCTTTGTCCTTACCTGCTCATATATCAGCTTTTATCTGTTACCTACCTCGACTTAGGAGCGAACACATCAATTGTACAGCAGATGCAGCCATAGATCATATAAATTCCTACAATAGAGCTTAAAGCCCGACAAGACTCTGTTCTCGAAGTATATTCTGAACGATATTTGGTCCAAATACCGCATTTTAATCCTTCAGAACTTATTAGAGACGCAGTCCCGTAAATTATCTACATCGGGATTTTGCTCGACCTGTATGATTTTGTATGCTCATTCTTCACAGGTAATAATTTTAAGGTATCCGTATTCAGTGTTTAGCGTCCGCTACACTACTTATAAAAATTTCATCATTATACAATCTGTCATTAGAAGAATCAAGGGTGAGCGAGCATTTAGGCCTCCCGCGATTCCGACAATTGTATGAATCTTGTAGTGAATCAATCAGTCTGGTGTTCACTCAGCGTCCACACACGCATTGCAAAATTTATAGCCTCTACACCATTGATTCAGTACAAGATTCACCCTACATACGTGAGGCATTTAAATACAGCATCACATCACCCTACGTGTATTGTCCTATCCTTGGAGGTGAGAGTGACTCCCCCAGGAAGAGCTTCACAACTGTAAAAAACATAATTGGCATCGTTGTGAACCTAGAAAAGGATAGTACCACCGGCTTTGTCGAATAATAGACAAGGATAGCAAAACCAAAGTTGATCAAATACTGTCATTATAACGTGGACCGCACTATAGATATACAAATAACTATTGTTCAAAGTGTTAAATTTGTGAGTAGAAGCTATCGGTACTATTAGTGTTCAATGACACTTGATTATCCAATGTAGGTAGGCTACTCATTCATTTCATTTTTCTATTATTTATTAGTATCTTTAAATGTTGAGATCATTGAAACGGTTTGAGATATCGATGTGCGGGTTGGCCATTAATTTTCCTTTGAAATTCTGTATCGAAATCATGTATCACATGACCACCTTCCCATTTGGAAAAATGAAGTTGGATCCATATGACGGATCCAAGATGGCGGACAAAAGTTTTGAAGCGACATAAAGTATTTTTTTTTCAATTTGAATAGGATCCCCATAAATGGAACCTACTATTGTAATATCATGTTTGTGAAAGATCTCAGAGATCAATACACAGTTCATGAGCGAGTTCTTTAACCCAGGGGGTCTTTAGTGTGAAATATTTTATGTTTCTTACTCGCTATCCGCCTTTACCCTTTGTAAGCTCCTTTCAAAGTCAATCTTTTGACATTCAAAATAATTAAAATTGTTGAAATGTCGATTGCCGATCATTTGTTTCTAATCATACCAGCGCAGACTGGTTGGTCTCTAGCTTTTAAATGAGAAATGTGAGAGATGAAAACTAATTATGTTATTATTGCACCCGCTTAGTGATTGGAGTGAATTTTTAGTCTGTAATAATATTCAATGCAATAAAGTACAATTAATAATGAATACGATATATATAGGATATGTCCTGGTAATTTAAAAACCGGTTTCAATTTATTTGAAAGAAAAATAGTTTCCTATTAAAAGCAACGTTTAAAAAATTGGAAATGCATATTTTAATTTAACATTTTGACTTACGAATATATATTGTTGTACCTATATACTTTCATCACGAACAGCTTGTAGACTATAGGTTGTTAAAGTTTACATTATAGGCTGCTGTGTATATTATGTACAAGTTAAAGTTTTTTTCAAGTTATATAAACTTGTATTGGTTCATTGTAAGGCTGTACAAGATTTTCTATGTAGGCCTACATCATAGGCTGCCTCCTGTTTCAAATAAAACTATCGCTTGATTGAAGAGTACCGGTACCTACTCGTACAGTACCTATTATTATTTTCTGAACGATGTTTCCAATTATTATTTTTCATACTGCAATGTACTAAATAATTCAATATAGTCATTGTGAGAAACAAAAAGGAGCAAGATTCCACAACCACAACTATTTTATTATT
The DNA here is from genome assembly GCF_014356525.2 of Nilaparvata lugens. Taxonomy (NCBI): domain Eukaryota; kingdom Metazoa; phylum Arthropoda; class Insecta; order Hemiptera; family Delphacidae; genus Nilaparvata; species Nilaparvata lugens. The sequence continues at coordinate 43,747,992 of NC_052510.1, read as the reverse complement.
TCTTGGTTCCTCGATAAGATTTACTTATACCAATTGTATTGAAGTTCATGACTATTCTATAATTTTTCGAGCCATTATTAGTTAGAGCCGCTGAGTTGATCAAGGTAAACATTTAAACTATTTCTAATGAATGTTATTGTACTGGATAATAAAATTATTGTACTGTTTCATTACAGTCTATTAAGATCTATAAGATAATAATATTAATCAATTTGAGATATTAATTATCGGTACTGTCCTCAGCCTTTGCGAGTAGGTCACTCAGTAGTTGATATTTTCACAACTAGATGGCGGAAACGTGCTCATTCTCAGACAAGATGCACTATGTTCTCACTTCTCATAGGCTTCTGCCTATGTTCTATATTCTTCCGTCTTTTGCCCTCGATCTCTGTAGGTTATTATATTATAAGAGAAATAAAAAAATATTTGTTATTACTTTCCTTGCCCTATTACCATAGGTAAGGAAAGTATTGCTTTCCGAAAAAAAGGTACCTCAATTTCTAAATTTCTATACGTTTCAAGGTCCCCTGAGTCCAAAAAAGTGGTTTTTGGGTATTAGCACGGAATAAGCATGATAAGTAGTGCTTCTTTCCTCTGTGGTATTAGTCTGTATGTGTGTGTGTGTGTGTGTGTGTGTGGTGTGTGTGTGTGTGTGTGTGTGTGTGTTGTGTGTGTGTGTGTGTGTGTGGTGTGTGTGTGTGTGTGTGTGTGTGTGTGTGTGTTTGTGTATGAGTGTATGTGCGTCTGTGTACACGATATCTCATCTCCCAATGAACGGAATGACTTGAAATTTGGAACTTAAGGTCCTTACACTATAAGGATCCGACACGAACAATTTCGATCAAATGCAATTCAAGATGGCGGCTAAAATGGCGAAAATGTTGTCAAAAACAGGGTTTTTCGCGATTTTCTCGAAAACGGCTCCAACGATTTTGATCAAATTATACCTGAAAAAGTCATTGATAAGCTCTATCAACTACCACGAGTCCCATATCTGTAAAAATTTCAGGAGCTGCGCCCCATCTATGCAATGTTTGATTTTTGATTCCCTATTATCAGGCTTCAGATACAGTTTAAACAAAAAAATTCAAGTGGAAAAGATTGTGCATGAAAATCTCTACAATTAATGTTCAGTAACATTTTCACCTAAAATTTAAAATACGCTGTGGCTACAGTTACGGTAACCGTAGCTCGTATCGAGTTCCGGTAAACATTTGAGCATGCGCGGCTACCGCTATTTACATGTGCATTGTGGTGCTTGTGGTTTTTGGTCACATGGTTATGATTTCTAAGTAACCAACTAACTTCATTATTAACTAACTTATTTCTAACTAACTTCATTGAAACGATAGGTTATCATAACCATGTCACCAAAAACCATCAACACCACAATGCACATGTAAATAGCGGTAGCCGCGCCTGCGCAAATGTTTACCGGAACGCGAATGGAGTTACGGTTACCGTAACCACAGATAAAATAAGTCCTGCCGTAACTGTAGCCACAGCGTTTAAAATAAGCTCGAAGTTCTAGAAAACTGTTGGCAGCTGTTGATTCTATTAAATCATTCACTATGAAGAGATAGCAGACTTCGTGTGTCTGCAGCGTTATTGTCCTGTCACCAGCTGGCTTAGATCTTTAAATAGTAGACTTGAGTTGCGCGGGAACACTAGCGTCAGTTGATCAATTTCATAACGGCAAGGAAAGTTGTGTGAGTGCACCACACCAGATTTTTTTTTCTATTATCTTTGTTGTTTTATTTATTCATTATCTTTATTATTGATGGATTGTTCTATTAATCTGGGCTGTAATGTGTAAGGCACCACACACCACACGATTTATTATGACTACGGTACGAAAAATATACTGTACCGGTATGTAAACATGTTTGTTTATTCATACCAGAAAAGAAAATTAGCCTACTCTTATCATCAATGCACCCCATTCAATCTATTCTGACTCTTCTGACAGTTTGAAGTGAATCTTACTATATATTCCTGGTATTGTTGATGGAATAATGATTTTTTATATCAATTTTTGAGAAAGTTACTTCATTTTCATAAAATAGCTAAAAATAAATTAATACTCATTTTTAAAAAATGCGAGATAACTTCATCGAAAATTTTTATTTTGAGATCTTGAAAATTTATGAATTAATCTTTCACCGAATTTGAATATGAACTTTTTCAAAAATTTAAACTTTAGTCGTCTATATCTCATAGTAGGTCTAATAGGGGAAAAACGTTTATTTTGATTACTTGATAGTATCTTAATCGAAAAACTTTGAAAAATATCACCAATAGAACGTTTTTTAGTTTAGACAGTTGCACATGCACAGCCTTAAATTTTCAGTTGCAGGACATGCTTTGAAAATCAATGCTCGGCAGTTCGGACCCAAGGAGAGTACCTATATAGACTATCCTTGGTTTGGACCGACCTGAAACTTTAGACTTAAACTATCATCCAAGATCCAATAAATTGAACTCTGTATTCAGAGATGTGGAATTTTCCATGATTAAATAGAAACATAATAGGCTAATTTATTTAATAAGTCTTTTTTAGACTGGAAAGACTGAATGTGTTATTATTACAGAATATAGGTTTTCAATCCAAGATTGAGCTGAAACATTCCCAGTAAAAAAGCAACATATACGATATACATATTGGTTCGGTTGCACAAAAGTCTGTCAAACTTTGACGGTGATTAGATAACGGTTAAATGTCATCCTTACGAGATCCAGAGGAGCGGAAGACCAACTCTAATTGGCACTTACAGAGTTTACCATCATATCACTCTTTCACTATCACAGTCTCTGGTATGAATTCTAGTGATTCTGGTATGAATCATTCACCTTATCATATTCATATACACCTCTGTAATACTTCAAACTAATACCCCCAAAAAATCTCCAAAAATGTAATAGTTTTTATTAATAGAAATGTTATTTTCCTTCGTTTTGTCTATATATATTATTGAGTACAGTATAGTGCAGGTTTTATAAGCTGCGATTTTCTTCTTTTGTTAAAGAAGAATAATAGAATGTCTATAATAGAATCATCATGTAGCCTAATGTCCTAAGATTATAGTCCAAACCTGAGCTCGAAACTTTCTAAGCTTCTCTCTTATCTATCCATTCGATTTTACAGAATGGATTTTTAAACAACTGTTGCCTGTCGCGATATGGCGCAACTGACTACATGCACTTCCATTTAACTTCTGTGTTATTTTTACCAAATTAACGAAATTTTTCTCATAAAATAGGTGCAAATATAACCTGTATTTATAGCAGAGTACAGAGCTAACCTTTTACGATGAATACTTGAAAGCAACGCAATTAACGATCCCACACCTCAGTGACTGTCATAAATTTTTCAAAAGTCCTAAGAATAAAAATTTCATTCACTCAATTTAATTTATAAAATTTGATGAAATAATATATGTACTGAAGGCTACCTCTCAATCACAGATGTAACATAATATTATATGCATTCTTTTATGAAAAAAATTACTTATCCTTTATCTAAACTACTTACAATTTGCACCATGCAAAATAAATTATGTGCTCAAAGTAACAACCATGTAGTAATAGTAGCTAGTTGCTGGGGAGATGCAGCTCTCTTCAAACTTCATTATCGACATGAATATAATATTGGAGAGGAGGTGTCAGGAGCTGTGTGAAGGGTCAACAGTAGAAGCCGCTCTCCAAAACCGTGGCTCGCAAATTAGGCCTACAACCGTAGCAAGCTCAAGCGTGCCGTTATCATACTGGATTCAAACACATTGCAAAGCGCCGCCTTCTATTAATGGTATCAGCTAAAATGTGAAGGGGATTTGAAAACGCGATAAAATTTGCACTTTGCTCGAATTAAGTCGCCCCGGGGTGTCAAGTGTGGGATGGGGCTAACAAACACCCCCTACCCCTCTGCTCCACCACCCAGGGGTGGTAGGCGTTTTAAAACACAAGCGAGAGTCGTTAGTGAGCTTTGGCATCCACACTGCTTACCCTTTAAATCGTGGATTGGTTGTGTTTGGGAGGGGAGAGCAAGCGGGGATTGTAGCTGGGAGGGGTGCTCCGCCCCTTTCCAAATAGACCTGTGATCTTTTATTCATTCACTTACAGGGCGACAGTCTTCCGTACAGGACTAGCCAGCCACTCTTTTCTTTTTCTCTTACTCCCATTTCCTTCTTCTCTTCACACCTATCCCATGCTATAAGAAACAGAGAATGAAAAGAGAGTGCGATAGATTGAGTTGCCAGTCTGTCTCTTTTCACTGGTTCACACTTTACGCGCTTACAAATTGCACAAAAATATTCATGAACCTCGTTTCATTATTATTTTTCAGCATCTGTTTTGACGGACCCCCTCTCAACATGTACTCTTTTTCACTCACACTCTCAACGATTTTATTTGAGTACTGCATCGCGCATTTCCAGTTTCTCCACCACTCCCCTACCCACCCATCCACCAAGGGCCGCACTTTATGCGTTTTTAATGAAGAGTCAAATGCTTTTTGACCCTTTTCACTTTGTAAAATGTGCAAACGGGGAGATATACGCGCGTGTTTTTGGAAATTTGAGAGCACCTGTGAAAAGTGCGACCGTTAACGTGGCTAAGTGTTGATATTCGTTCGCGCTGAAATTTACACATTTTTTCTGTCGCGCGCGCTTTCATTTCTGTTTTACTCTGTCAGTACAATCCATTAAACAATCAGCCAGTCGTTCGCTTGCTCATGGACGTAAACAAAATGCTCAGCGTAAAATATGAAAACTCTCCAGTGCAGAGATGTGCTATTTTTTGTTATTTGTCAGGGTTTTTAGTGCCGTATATCCGTCAGCGAGAAATAATCCAAAATGGCGACAGTAGAGTTTTGTATATCCATTGAATACATTTTCGAGCAAGTTAAGTCCGACTGCCGGCTGTCTGCATATTAATACACTAATTTGATGGAACGAACAGCTTCTGTTTTTCTGCTTGCTAGCTGGCACTATCACCTTTTCAAAAACCTGTGTAACATGTGTGCCATTTCCCATTTGTGCTGCAGCTCTCTCAAAAATCAATCTGTGCACAACACAACGTTCTTCGAAGGACCATAAAGGCTTTTAAGGTCGATTAATTGAAATTAGGAGTTGTCTCCCGATTACATCAACTGCAATTTAAAAATTTAGTAATATTCATAAACAAAATGAAAAAAGAATATCCAGATTCTTTATCTCGAGAGATGCTCTTCAAACAATCAAATATATATTCCGTCATTTGTTTTTCTTGACGATTTGTATTTTTTGACGTGCTCATACAATGTAAAGTTGTTCTGGCAATAAAGAATCTTGAATCTTCTTTCAATTTGTAAATAATATAGAAGAATATCCATCAAGACGACAACGAAAAACTAAATATTCATTCTATTCCAAATCAAGTTCTGCTTCTTATTTTCTTGTAAGGATGATTTTCTTCATTTCAATAAATAATGTGATTCTCTTCAAATGCATATTAAGTTCATTTCTTTCGACTTCACATAACAAAACTAGCAAACAATACCAAGTTCAAATTATGGTATATCGATCAAAACTGAACCTCTAAAACTTTAACCTCTAAGCTTCATTGTTTGTGATCAACATAATGAAAAAAAAGAATATTAAACTGATTTTCCTAGACTGTTAGACAATATTGTAGAGTTTCTCCAATAGTTCAATCAAAATCTTTTGGAAGATTTGTTGGCTATGACAAGACTCCCCTCAAAACTGAATTGACTTCATACAATTGATTGAATTTCGCCTTCCATTAGAATGGAATTCTATATGTATATCGTTTAATGTACATAATATATTACATGATGTATTTGCACTTGTAACAAAATGCACAAGTCAAATTATAATGAATAAACGCAGAAGTTAGTAATGATAAAAAAAGGGTTAGTGATATTACAGTTCTATAATTTTTTTTTTGAAGTAGGTTCTTCCAAATATCAACTTTTCTCTAATTCTCCCTTTATATAAATTTCAGTAAGACAGTGAGACTTGCTCCATTTAATAAGCCCTCACTTTTCCCATCTGAGAGCAACACATATATTGAGATTGAATGAACACAAAGGTTTTTTGTTTTTGAAACTTCCATAATTTTCCAATCGAGTCAACCAAACATAAGTAGGTATAAAAAGGTATTCTCAAGTGGTGATTCTGTTTAGAGAGCTTTTAGAAACAAAAGGCGCCATGGAGTGAAAAAGGCGGGAAATGAGACATTTCGTGAGCGTAGAAGAGAAAGAGCATAGAGTTGCTGCTCTGTTCTGTTGGCTTTGGCGCCCGGCGTAAAAAAGAGAAGCAGTCGTATAAAACTGCAATTGTCACAATAGGGTTGCTAAGGGGTGTGTGGGGGAAAGGGAACGAACGTTCAGTGAGTTTTAGGATTTCCCGAATAAAACTAGTAGATTTTCAGACCGGAAGCGTTGTTTTCAAACAATAAAGCCGCACCAAAAGGCATAAAGACAGAGTTTACAATGGTTGACTGGCTGAATAAATTCGTGTCTGTCGCTGTGTGCGCTGCTCGCCAAAATAGATCATAAATCGGGGCTGCCATACATTTATAGCGTCGAGCTCGCTAACAGCTATAAAGTCTTATGGTTTGTGTGAATAGCTCCGCTTGGGGCGAATTAGAGTTTAGGAATGGGGGAGGAGGGGAGGACGACAGCGATAGGATGAGGATGAGGAGGAGAAGATGTAGAGAATTATGACTTTAGTGCGCAAACTTGGTCATGGAGCGTAGATTCGTCAAAACGACAGAGCAGTGAACAGCCAATGAATTATTACTGCCTCGTTCATCATAACGTCCCGCTATTCAGCTAACCATGAGCGAATCTCGTCTAGAATATGTAAATTAAGTGAACTAGTTTCCATGACAAAATAGAGAACATTCGATAGTTATCGAGTTATTATTTGTAACTCAACAACAGTGTGCGATAATTTAATTGATCCAAAACTAGGAATAATGTCGATAAATTATTCATGCCGCGTATTATAGACTTGCAGACCCACATTTCCGAATTATGTGAAACATCTCTTCAGTAAGACCCTGATAATGTTAAATTATGAACACTTCCTAAACTCTTGGCAAAATTTTAAGCAAAAGCCTCATTGTCTTCTGATATTTTTTTACAGATTCTGATTTTTCTTATTATTTAAAAAGTATTTTTCACTAGTTTTTTTCTAGTCTTTGAATTGAAATTCTCTTTCTGTAAAGGGATGATGAAGATATAGGCGTACATGATTTTATCAATATTATAATGAATAAATATCGATGAAACTATCACAAGAACTAATGTAATTCAAGTGTATTCTCAGAAATAAATTCTTGAATCGTACTGCTCAGTGAGCAGAGCATTGCTATTGCAATTTTTATTGTCTTATTAGAAAGTAGTGAAGCGAAAAGGGTGGTGCCCACTGAACTATACGAGAACCACGAATGAAACTGGGGTTGCGGCTATAATGAAAAGAGGGAAGACTGCTGTGTAAGAGCGACTAATATTGTTACTGTACTACACTACTTATTACCATCATTCATTTCCGTTTGGGGCTCGTAAAGTATTTCCATCGGCAAGAACTGTATCATCTTTCAATGTTAGCACCCTTCCTGTTTAGGAATGGGGTTTATGGCCCACTTGTACTAGTACTTATCTCATTCTTATCAATATAGTATTATGGTCGTTATTTAAAGAGAGAACCACTTTGTAACAACTTTTTTTACTTCTATCACTTGAACTTGTTAATTGCATATTGAACTATTAATATCGCTATCAAATATTATCCATCCTGCTTGTATTCATGGCCCATTAAATTGAAACGTGTGTAACGTTCAGTTCGTTGTAATATGAATAGCTAACAGAATAATAGGGAATCGCGTATAAAGTATTGCTATACAGGGTATTTACGAACTCCTTACCTACCTGTTCTGTAGGGCATTGTTCCTGGGTAAAAAACATATCTAAATATCATATTTAAATTGTCCGGAAGTCTTCAGTTTCTCACACAGTGGCCATTTTGCTTTTTTCACTTTTTTCTAAATAATGGTTGAACATACGAAATTGAAACTATGCACGATCATTTATAAAAACTAGAGAAAGCTAGAAAGAAAAATATGATAATTTTTCAAATTCATAAAAAAGGCGGCCATTTAAAGTTTTGTTTCTTAAATAACTCAGAAACTTAATATAACATACCGAACTACAGTGTAGGCCTACTAGTTTGCTCATGGTTATCTGTGAAAGACACATTTAATATTGATTCATGTGTAGTTTGAGCTTGGCTCGAACAGCTCATTTAGGTTATTTACGGCTCTTATTCGATAATTGAATTCAGAGTTTATCAATATTCGATAGAATTCTGATAATTGACGTGCGGGCTATCGTTGCATCGGTCATAGGTTTGATTCCCATTATGTTCGGAATTTATTGTATCCATTGATCATTCCATGACCAATCAGGCATTAGGAATATAATACATTAAAATATTCTAGAAAACATAATAAAAAGTAGAGTTATAGAATTAAATGGGGATAATAAGCAAAATAAAATGAAAATTATTAAAGTAAAAGTTTTGACACCTGATAATGGCCGAAATATGATGTAAAAATATATCTATCTGTAGAAATATAGGTAGAAGGATTAATTCATAAAAATTATAGAGTAGCTTTGAAGTATACTGTGCATAATTTTATATAGTCCAATATTATTATAAGTTAAAGAGAAAGTTGTGGTCTTACAAAACTTTGTATCGGTTGTCAAGACTTACAAATTTAAATCAATTTCGATTATTTTCTTATCTAGAAAAGCAGTTAGTAATTAATGCATTACTGCTCGTGACAAGTTTTCTTGTTTTGAGAATCAATGAATTTTAACGGTATTTGCATGAAAAGCCAGCTTGACCATATCTTCCAAATTAGAATTAAATAACTTTATTGGAGTTATTACAAATTGAATGTATTACTTGTTCACATCATCACCACTCAACAACTTATGAATAACATTGTTCAATAATTAACATATCTAACGTATCGAGTTCATTTAAGAAAATGATATCTTTCTAACTATTAATATTCATACCACTGACTCCCACTAACTCATATTAGATCATATACTCCCACTTAGCTTATGTAAACCAGACAAAAATGACTATTTCCATGATTCTTTTCATTCGAAAAACGAACGCTTTATTCAGAAGCGCTGAAACGAATTGGTGGCAGACAATTGAGAGTACATTTGCCTCACAATCAGCGTATCAACCCCTAATAAGCAGTCCATTAAAAGGGGGTTCTACTAATATTATTGTTGCTCATGGCTGGGTAGCGGGTTGATCACTTTGTATTATACACATATATTATAGAATATAGAGTGTTCTGAGCTATATTGAATCCGAGCTACACACATATATTGTATACTGTAGAATGATATAGATAATATAAATAAATATACATAGTTATATAGGCTATTAAGGGTTCATACCCAGGGCCTGTACAGTAGCCCTGGGGTGGACCTTTTGTGTGATGGTAGCTCCTGAAGGACACATGGCTCAAGCCAACTGATCGTCTGAACATGCTTGAACACTTGAGCGATTTTATTGTACCTCTACGCAAATGATATTCATTACCCACTCCAATTCATCGACCACATCAATTACATCACTAGGGGGATACGATCTCAACCCTCGTGTCTGTTGTAGCATTCTTGTAATATTCCAACACTTTTCTGATGAAAGTAGTAGCCTCCTAGCTTAGCTTAATGAAGGTTAGCTAATCGAGGTTAGCGGGAGGGATTTTGATTTTTATGTTTTGAAAATTAAACAATTATGATTTTATCATAAACAAACAAGATTACTAGTTTAAAAATATCAATGTGATTAATAATCAACGTGAGCAGTATTACTAAACAATTTATTGAGAATTAAACAATTATGATTTTATCATCAACAAACAAGATTAATAGTTTAAAAATATCAATGTGATTAATAATCAACGTGAACAGTATTACTAAACAATTTATTGAGAATTAAACAATTATGATTTTATCATAACAAACAAGATTACTAGTTTAAAAATATCAATGTGATTAATAATCAACGTGAACAGTATTACTAAACAATTTATTGAGAATTAAACATTTATGATTTTATCATAAACAAACAAGATTACTAGTTTAAAAATATCAATGTGATTAATAATCAACGTGAACAGTATTAATAAACAATTTATTGAGAATTAAACAATTATGATTTTATCATCAACAAACAACATTACTAGTTTGAAAATATCAATGAGATTGTTATTAAATTATTAACAAATAATAATAATTAGGGCTACTCGCTTGGCTAATCTGTGGTTTACCCGGCAGAAGTATCTCATATTATCCTCAACGCAAATAAAAACGGTAAAGGGGTGGATGGTATTCCGATCATTTTCTACAAAAAGCTACTTCCCATTCTGCTTCCCACAATCACCCATATCTTCAAATTTTCTCTGCAGACGAGTGTTTTTCCTGACTTATGGAAGTGTTTACTGATTAAACCTATCATTAAAACTAAAAATGCATCAGCTCCCAATGATTTCCGCCCAATCAATATTCTCTGTTCGATATCCAAAGCACATGAGAAGATAGTTCATAGGCAGGTGGTTGAATATCTGTCTCGTTTCTATTTCTTTGCCAAGTTTTAATCTGGATTCAGGCCTCATCATAGTACAAGCACTGCTTTGATTAAGATAACTGATGACATTCGGGCTGCACTGGACAAGAAGTTGACTGCTGGTACTCTTTTCATACAGTTGGATTTCAGCAAAGCTTTCGATAATGTGAATCATTGCAAAAATCAATGCAATTTTTCTCTCTCTACATTGGCATGGTTCAAATCTTACCTGGTGGGTCGATCTCAGGCTGTGGTGGGGACAGCTGGTGAAGTCTCCTCTTGGCGTATTATCAATCAAGGAGTCCCACAAGGCTCAGTGTTAGGTCCTCTTCTATTTTCAATTTATATTAATAATGCTCCAATGATTCTCAGCAATACCTCTTATCATCTATTTGCTGACGACCTGATAATTTATTGACATTTTCAAAAATCGCAGTTCACACATGTCATTGATCAAGTGAACAACGATATAGCATTGCTTGTTGAGTGGACTTCTGCTCAGAGGTTGATGCTTAACCCTTCAAAAACCCGAAGTATTGTCATTGGACATCCTAGGCTGTTGAACAAATTGGACGTCTCTAGTTCACCCACAGTGACCATAAATGATACTAATATCTTTACTGTTCCAGTGTCAGAGTACTTGGCTAATTAATTGATTGCTCATTGAGCTGGCGAGAACAAGTTACTCATGTTTGTAATAAGGTTTTTGGAGTAATGAATCAACTTAAAAGGATGAGAAGATTTTTGCCCAGAGCTGTTCGCACTACCCTTGTCATGTCCTTGATAATGTCATTCTTTAATTATTGCTGCATCCCTTATAACGACATAACAAATGAGTTGAATGGACGGTTCCAACACTCATTGAACTATGCAGTCAGGTTCATATTTGATGCTAGGCGTTTCTCGCGAATCACTTCATTTTTCATGGAGTTGGGATGGCTGAAATTGGATAAGTATAGACAGTATTTTCTTCTTTGTCAAGTATATAAGATTCTGCTCATGAGGGAGGGCCCTACTTATCTAGCGGATGATTTCATCCGTCTTGTTGATGTCAATCCAGATCGCAATACGATTCCTTGCAGATTCCTATTCATCGCACTGCAAGATATAATTCTTCGTTTGTGGTGACTGCTGCAAGACTTTGGAATGCTATTCCTGAACATGTCATTTTTTCTGTTTCACTAAGCGTTTTCAAGAGGAGACTATTCAAATTACTTTTGGAGGGGAACGAGTAGTTTTTTTCTCTACAGTATTTTATTTCAATAATTTTTTTGAGTTGGGTTTTCCTTGAGTGTGTGTGTGTATCTGTTAAGAAAATTTAAGTTATTTTATTTACTTAGTATTGATAGAATTCAGGTGTATTCTCATTTCTATTCTGTATAAAAAATAGGTTCTACTCTTTGTTTGTAAAAGTTATCTACTCATCTACATATTTATTTTCTGTTCTGAATATGTTAATTGTCTTGTCTAATTAATGGGTCTTGCAAGACCTGGCAATAAAGAATCAATCAATAAAGTCTCTCAGGTTTAGAAAAACAAAATTATTAAATTAATTATTGGGACTGAAAACTGTACAAGAAAATCATCTTAAACTTAAACTTCACCTTATTGCCCTTGGGCCTGCACCTCAGGGTCCGGATCGAAATCACTCCCGCCGTTAATTAAGAAATATATAAAAAAGACTTCTACAAGATTATTGATCAAAACACTGTCTTTCCCTACAAGAGCCCAAATCCCGAAAATACAAAGAAAACATAAAGATTCTCCAGTTATGCTGTTAAGGGGGGAAGGTGATAGATAAACAATGCAATATCTGTTGTACATAGCAAGATAATCTCGATAGATTCTTCAGTGAATTTTAATTAACCCTTGACCATATTTAAATAATAGAAATATGTTATCGTTATGTGATACCTAACCTGTTCATATAAGTATTATGTAAAGATCAAAATGAGGAAATCTATTAAAAGTTCCATTTCCGCAATAATGAATATTGTTTCATAAAAAGTGAAGAAAACTTGAGCAATCAGTTCTGATCCCACGCCTTCTTCCAAACTCCCATACATATTGTAGGCTATTAATCTTGTTATTCATCTATGTTTCATTCCTCTCTCCTCTTACATTTTCTCCACAAATAATCGATATTATTTCTTAATTTTTGAGTTTCCATTTCATTTGATCTTATTCTTCAAATATATCTTTCTATCTTTTATCGACAATCTCAAACTGTAAATAATCGATCTCTTTTCAGTGAGAAGTTGACATTTTTAAATAGCAGTTGTAACGTTCGTTTGGTGAACTGTTTAATGATTGTCGAGGGACGAGGGTTGATGAGGCAAGTAGAGGTAATAGGCTCCATCAGTTGCAAATGGAAGCAGAAAAGTAGAGGGAAAAAAGATGCAGATGGGAATGAGAA
>NC_052510.1:43693838-43734815 GCF_014356525.2 Nilaparvata lugens | reverse complement strand
TTACAGTAGCGCTCGTAGAGTAAACATCTTAGTAGTTTAGTTTCACCGTAGTGATAGTTTTCAAAACAATCATCGTTCATCAATAAGTGGGTCACTGGAACATAACCATACAGCAGCTATCTTCATACGTCATCGTCGTCGGATAGATGAGGTCACCAACCAAACCACCGGATGGACTGATCCCGCAATTCGAGGAGGAGGAAGAAGAGGATAACTTTCCAGGGAACCAAGGACTCAAAGTACGAGAACAACCAGGTAAAATGGAAACTGTTGAACAATTATTGCTGAGTGAATTCAACACAGACATAATGAACATGAAGAGTATCTCTTCGGAATTCAAGGAATGGGCTTCGTCAGAATTTAAAAAAAACAAGGTTTCCAGAGCCGAATATGATAATTTCTTAGAATTAGTTCAAAAATTAGCATTGGTAATCGTGAAAGTAGAAACGAGAGCAGTTACTATTAGCCAAATAAGTTATACTTTAGGGCATCCGAAAATTCATGACTCATTACAGGACATAAGCAAATCTGTTCAGGAAATTAAAAATAAAGACAGGCCTATTACTTACGCAGACATGATACAACTACCGAAAAAAGCTACTTCAAGCGATCCCCAGTCCAATAATCAAGTCAGGAAAATCCTTCCGAAAGAACAGGTAGTCTTAATTAAACCCTCAAATTCCACCGGTAATGAGAAACAAGATAGTGAAAAAATAAAAGGAACACTGAAAACCAACATCGCGAGAAAGGATAACATTAAAATAAAAAAGACAGTACCCGTTAGAGGAGGAGGTTTACTCATTGTTCTGGATTCTCTAGAGGACAAAAAGAAATTATTGAAGAATAAAGCTGTGAATAATGATCAAATCAAGATAACTGAGCCCCAAAATAAAAAACCCAGGATAATTGTTTATGATGTTCCATCTGATCTCACTAACAAAGAGGTAACTGAAGAAATATATAACAAAAATTTTGTCAATTCAGGAATAGAAAAACAAAAATTTGAAGAAGGTTGCAAGCCATCATTCAAATTAGGGCCGAAAAACAAGGACTCCGTGCATTGGGTAGTAGAATGTGAACCCGAAATTAGGAAAGCAATAATAATAAGAAAAAAATATTTATAGATATGACATCATGTAGAGTTAATGATTATCATGCAGTGCAAAGGTGCTATAAATGTCAAGTCTATGGGCACATCACAAAACATTGTAAAAAGGAAGAAGATATCTGTGGTCATTGCTCCATCACAGGGCACAACATCAAAACCTGCCCTTCAATCGATAAACCTCCAGTATGTTTTAACTGCAAAAGAGCTGATAAACCCTCAGACCACAAAGTAAACTATCTAAAGTGTCCCAGCTATGTGAAAGCATTGCAACAATCAATTGATCGAACAAATTATGGAAGTGCTTAAAAAGATTAAAAATAGAATTTCCAGCTCAAAATCATCAAATAAATTCACAGCATCAAATATAAAAATAGATATTCAAGATTTCCTATCATCTATTAAAAAAACAGAATTAATAAAACAGTCAGCGAAAAGTAGGACGTCTTTGATTTTCAGCTTTGGTCAATATACAGATTTTAATTTATCATTAGCTCGCTGGAATAAAAATTGTTTACGTATTTCAGAAGGCGTTGCACATTCAATCAAGAAGAAAACGCTGAGTCAAGATGAATACAATAGCTTACCTACTGTTTATTTACGGAACGTAAATAATAGCTCAATTCGTTTTCATCTTGTTAAAAATTCATTGACATTGATATTAGCGCAAAATAATAACAATGAGGCTCAATTAGGTATCCGTGACCTCTTACTGGTAATAGACGAATATGCATCGATAAATAAATACAACATTACGATTGGAATAGATTCTTTTGATATTGACTCCGAGTTTACATGCTTGGACATTTTAAGTTTAGTAATTAAAACTAAAAACCTGAATTATGTATTCTATTACAGAGGAATAAACAATCTAAAGTTCTTGGATATACCACATGAAAACGATGGCTCTGAAGATTGTCCAAAAGGATACCTACCGTATGATTCTATTCTTTATGCTTATTTGAACAGTATGATAGAACTCAGGAACTTTATTCAACAGTATGATGTTCTGAATGCGGATTTATATAGGGGAGTACTATCATCACTGAATAGTAATATCTCTTCTTCAGCAGCATGTATTCAAGAGATAAGGCGAAACGAGATGAACATCTACGACAATCGACTTAAGACTTTCCTGTGGCCGACATCCACTACATATCGAATGGGCTTCTGTTTAGAAAATGAAGGAAAATACGTACCCTACAATGAAACAACAAAGTCATTCTTAACTAAGGAAAAGTATATTCTAGTCAGTAGAGACACCCAAATCATGCTGAATGCTGAGCTGCTGAAGAATATTCTAAAAGTTGACATCACAAATTGTAAGATGCCAAAAATAACTTGGATGGATGGAGTTCCAGGGTGTGGTAAAACTCACTTTATCCTTCAGCAACATACACCAGGTAAAGATCTCATTTTGTGTCAGACAAGAGCTGGAATAAATGAAATTAGGCAAGAGGTGAATAGAATTCACAAAAATAAATATGAAAGAATAATTAAACAGGATTATAGAACAGTTTCATCTTTTATAATAAACGGATCAAAAAAGCAGTACAAACGTGTTTTCATAGATGAAGCAGTATTAATGCATGCAGGTTTCGTGGGATTTGTCTCATCTCTCGCTGGTGCTTCTGAGATTATTCTGCTAGGAGATTCAAACCAAATACCTTACATAGAGAGAAGTAAATTAACAGCTGAATGGTCACACATTTCATCTCTCTGTGAGAAGAGAATCCATCAAACAGTAACTAGAAGGTGTCCAATAGACGTCTGCTACATCCTTTCCAGCTACTACCAGGACATTAGTACGAAAAATGAGGTCCTGTTATCCGTCAGACCTCCAATAACAAATGGAGAACTTGGACCACTTGAACCTAACACTCTGATTCTTACATTCACTCAGCTCGAGAAGAAAACAGTGCTAGAAGAGCTGCAATCAAAACTTCACCCTTCAGTTAAAGTCCATACAATTCATGAAGCACAGGGCTTAACTCACAAGAATGTAGTTCTGATAAGGAACAATAAAAAACAACTTGGAATATATAACAGCACACAACATGTAATAGTAGCAATGAGCAGACACACACAAACCTTCAGATATATCACAACAGGGCAAGAAGATTTAGTGCTGACCCTAATTCGAAAACTAAAGGATGTTAGTGAAGAGTTTCTCTTAAGCTGGAATGAAAGAGACATGGAAGGGATTAATGAGAGTTTAAATAATGAGTAACAACAACTTATCAAATTTGCTCAGCTTCGAGGATCTTGATTATTTTGAAGAAATAAACGATGAAGTGATCAACAACAGTCAACAACTTTGTGCAGCATTGAGTTCTTGTGATTTGAGCATCTTCTGTCTCAATATAAGGAGTATCAGAAAAATTTTGATGAGCTGATGATTCAATTGTGCGACATTAATTTTTCTTTTGATGTTATTATTCTAACCGAATGCTGGATTAGGACTGAATTTGTACTCCAGTCCATTCGAGGATATGATGTATTTTCCACCATAAACAACCCATTACAAAATGATGGTGTAGTTGTTTATGTTAAAGATAGTATAAATGTACAATGTGTTGAGCTACATATTAACCAGGCAAATGTCCTACATATTCGGTTGGATGCAGCAGACAAAAAGTGGAACATCCTTGCAATATACAGATCACCGTCCTTCAATGATATTACAGATTTCCTGAGTGACTTGGAATCGATCCTGAATGAATTAAGAGGGCAACAAGTCATATGTGCCGGAGACATGAATATTAACACCCTTCAAATTCGTCCACATCATCAATTGAATGACTACTGCGATCTTCTAAGCGAGCATGGGCTCAGACTCTGCATTAAACAAGCAACCAGAACTACAACAGAAACTGCTTCTTGCATAGATCACATTGCTACCAACTCCAGAGATAATCTTTTTCCAATCATTTATGAATCAACAATAACTGACCACTTCACCACAATTCTAGGAGTGCAACATATTTCGAGAAATAGTGCAAATGAAACTGGAACACATGAAATAAACGAGAAAATAGACATTAATAGCTTGAAGAATGAACTACTGAATGAGGAGTGGATTCATGTTTTAGAAGATAATAATCCAGATACATCTTATGACACCTTCTTATCAACTCTGAGACAACATATACAAAATAATATCAAGCAGCATCGGCGGCAGAAGAAGTACAAACCCATCAAACCATGGATCACCAGAGGTATAGTAGCAGCAATAAGAACCAGAAATCTACTCAACAAAAGAAGAAAGGAAGACCCAAACAACATTAACTTAACCAACTTCTATCGTCGGTATAGGAATACACTCACAGCTTTAATTCATGAAACAAAGGACCAATACTATAGAGAGAAATTGTATGAAGCTGGAAAGGATAATAAAAAATGTGGAAAGTAATCAAAGATGCTACTGACTCTAAATCAAAAACAAAAATGAAATTGAATGCTATTAAAATAGATGATAGGATTTTCAATCTAAAGGAAAATCCAGAAACTGTGCTCAACCACATGAATAACTTTTTCACAAATGTAGGTGAAGAAATGGCGGAGACAATAATAGATTCCTTAAGAAAACCACTAGACCAAATCATATCCCAATATAAACCTGTTACAAGAACTCTACACTCCATCTACTTTCACCAGTAACTGAAGATGAGCTTCTTGAAGCTATTAGTAGTTTGCGAAATGACAGTGCTCCAGGACTTGATGGAATCAATAATAGAACATTGAAGTCGATAAAAAATGTAATTGTAAAACCATTAATTCACATATTTAATTTAAGTCTGTCAAAAGGAATTTTTCCAAAAGCTATGAAAGAGACATGTGTTAGACCATTACATAAAGGAGGCGACAAAACAAATGCCACCAATTACAGGCCTATTTCACTTATAAGCAATATTTCTAAGATTTTGGAAAAACTGGTAAAGAAACGTCTTGTGAATTACATGGAAAAAAACAACTTACTATCTAGGAATCATTTGGTTTTCGTGAGGGGAGGAGTACAGAAGATGCGGTATTAGAATTGTCAAATTTTGTCACAGATAAGCTAGAAAATAACAAAAAATGTGCAGCAGTGTTCCTGGACCTAGCAAAAGCTTTTGACACTGTTAATCACAGTTTGCTGCTGAAGAAATTAGAAGCCATGGGAATTAGAGGAGTTCCTCTAGCATGGTTTAGATCATACCTCTGTGACCGGCGTCAAAAAGTCAAAGTTGAAGAACATCTCAGTTCAGAGGAAACGATGAAGTTTGGGATTCCCCAAGGAACAGTTCTTGGGCCAATTCTGTATTTGGCATATGCAAATGAGCTATGTTCAATCAAGATAAGAGGAAGAGTAATAGCTTTTGCTGATGATACGTGTATACTATTTGAAGGAAACACCTGGGAGGAAGTTTTTAATCTGGCACAGGAAGAATTGATCAAAGTTGATAAATGGTTAAGAGAAAATTTGCTTACAGTAAATGCAACAAAAACGAAATTTTTAGCCTTTTCTCTGACAGAACGGACGAGACCACCGGATTCTTCAATAATCCTGCATCACTGTGGAAGCACCAACAACCCGTGTGATTGCCCTTCAATTCAACAAGTCAATGAAATAAAATATTTAGGAACAATAGTGGACAACAAATTCAAATGGGACAAGCACATTAATCTATCAATTACCCGGATCAGGAAGCTTCTCTACAAATTCTATCAACTCCGTAAAATCCTCAACTATGAGACATTAAAAACTGTTTATTTTTCTTTAGTGCAATCAATTTTAAGATACGTCATAATTATCTGGGGAGCTACGAATTTTACACATGTTGAACCTCTCTATAAACTTCAAAAACGAATATTAAAAATAATAGGCTTCAAGGAGAATCAATTCCCCACGAACATTCTTTTCAAGGACAGTAAAGTACTGAGTGTAAGACAACTCTACATCCAGGCTATCATCACGCGAATGAGGAGAAACAACGAACACATAAGACTGGCAGATCATAACCATCAAACAAGGCAGAGAAACACGTATTCAATAGTACCAAGGATGAACACTACATTTGGGCAAAGAAACTACACATATTGGGACCAAAAATTTATAATTCAATACCAAGTTACATTAGGGAAGAATTCAATAGACACAGGTTCAAGAAAAGTTTATTTTCCTGGTTGGTTGATATTGGAGTGGAAAATTGTGAAAATTTAGTTAGACTGTAAATATTGAAACTATTTATTCTTCATTCCACTCTTTACTGTTTTTCATTTTTCTAAAAATAACCTTTCTTATTATTATCCTTAATAGAACATTAATATTTATTTACTAATTCCATAATTTTGTTTGTTTGTATTATACATTTTTACTAATTTTATTATAAAAAACTTTAATCCCATATCAGTGAATGAAGTTTGTAAATAGTAATTATTACACGCAATAAGCAACTAATTACTTATACCCCAACACATATAATATATAGTGGGGTGTATATTTATTCATTGAAATTATCATTTATTCATTGTTGAAACACCGCTGATTTATGTAGTTATATTACAATACTATATTATCAATATTCTAATGTTGCATTCAATCTTCATTGTAATTAATAAGTTTTCATAATATGTGAAATTTGCTGCATAATTGGCTGTTGTACTGTAATTTATTGTAGATTCGTGTATGAACCAGAATGTATTGTAACTTACTTGAATAAATAAAAAAAGATTATAATTATTCTATGAGTCTAGTTCAAGCAGCATAATTATTCAAGGTTTATTGATGATAATAAACTGGGCTTCTGTATATGGCACAAAAAAACTGAAATCCATTCGAAAACAAAAATTTATATTCTATCATTTTAGATTATTTTGGATTATATTTATTATGTATTCCAACGCTGGTGAACAGTGAGTAAATAAAATAACTGTTGTAGCTTATAATATTGTTTAATTATTATTATTAAATAGTATAATAATATATAAAAATAATATTGTTTAATTACTATTCTAGAAGAATCGCAAAGCGTAGATTTGTAGAGAGAAGAATAAAAAGAATTTGATTTATGTAGGTACTGAAATTTCAATTTCCAATACAGTATATCAATATAGATGTAATAACGACATGATAGTCATTATTCAATAACATTCCTAATTAGCCAGATATAATCGATTATATCTGAATAATCGGTATTTACTCACTGTTCACCAGCGTTGGAATACATAATAAATATAAGCTCTTGTTCTATAATGAAAGTTGTTCTATAAAAAAAAAGATTTATTTATGTCAAGTGAATAGTAAGGGAGAGTAGGTGAACAAGAGTGTGAGAGAGAAGTGAGTGCTTGTGCTTGTGTGAGAAAGAAGGAATGTATAGGATTGATTGAAAGATACATTGACAGAGCATCAGGTACGCGCGCGCGCGCGCGCGGAATTATTATTTTTTCCTTATAATATTACTATTGTGTATGGTGTTCTATGAGAGAGAACGAGTGAGAGTGAATGTCGAGAGAGAACGATTGTACTGAGCGAGCGGTGGGAGGGGAGCACGTGTGTGAGAAAGAGGGAATGTATATGATTGAGAGGAAGAAACTTTGACAGAGCAAAGTCTTCTATGAGAGAGAATGAGTGAGAGTGAGGTTTGAGCATGGTGTCGAGAGAGAAAAAGGGTATCGAGTAAGCGGAGGGAGCGGAGTTGTGGGGAGAGAAATACCCCTCAATGACGTCATAGTTACGATAGGATAGGTGTGACGTCATTTACGCGTGACGTCATTCATGGGCGATCTGTACATAGTGGGCGATCTCCGCATACGACACCGGTGTAGTATGCGCAGATCGCCCGCTATGTACAGATGTACCATAGGCGAAAGCATGAGTTAGCACAGTGCAGCTAGTGAAGAGAGAGATAGTCTATGCGGAGATGGACCATCGATGACGTCACAGTGTCATACGTCACACGCACAGTCGACTCCCTTCTCATCAATCTCTCTCATTCTAGACTGTTGCGCGCGCATTCTCACAAATGCAATCAGCATTCACGCACTCGCATTCCCACTTGAAACTTCCAGCTGATTTTTACTGAAAGAAACCAGTTTGCGCTATGTACAGATGTACCATAGGCGAAAGCATGAGTTAGCAGAGTGCAGCTAGTGAAGAGAGAGATAGTCTATGCGGAGATGGACCATCGCTTTACAGACGTCACAGTGTCATACGTCACACGCACAGTCGACTCTCTTCTCATCAATCTCTCTCATTCTAGACTGTTGCGCGCGCATTCTCACAAATGCAATCAGCATTCACGCACTATAGTGAGGTCCACGTTTTAATGGCAGTGTGTGATTTGCAATGGTGTTGCTATCAACACTTTCTTTATTACAAATAAAATATGATTAACTATTTTCAACAATAATGAACAGTTAAATTCATCAGATAAACCTGTATCAGCTGTTTGGGTGGCAAGGCTGAGATCTGGCAACCCTTTTCTCCTATCTTCCTACACTGCCATTATAACGTGGACCTCACTATAGCATTCTCACTTGAAACTTCCAGCTGATTTTTACTGAAATAAAACCAGTTGAAATGAGTACAAACATCTTGTGATGTACCCTCCCCTCTCAACAGCCACCGTTTCATAAAACTAATTTTTATTATTATTGTTCTCATTTTCTCATTCCTCCCAGATCATTTTCTTTCAGCACACAAGTTAGAATAGAATAGAATAGAAATAATGCTTTAATCTTCAAATTTGCAACATACAATGAATGAGAAAACACACATTTATACGGCTTGATTAAACAATCGTCAGCCGGAAAGTCGGTAAAACCCAATAATACTATTATTACATAAATCAAAGCTATGCAGAATGTTCTTTTAAATAGTGAAACAAAAACAGAAAAAACAACCTTAGAAACAAAATAAATCAGTAATGTTGAATTCGATAAAGTGAATATTCCATAAATTAGTTTTAATAGTAACCTACATTCTAAACAAAATCCATTAATTTCATAAAAAGAAAGCTATACTTTTTATATTATGATAATAACTGTCAGCAGTTGGGAAATCATAACATAGAATTAATATTCCCTTTCATTTCGTCTTCCTATGATGTCCTCCTGAGAATATTCGAATAACCTATATTGTATTATGTTATAACACGATACTTCTACCCAACTCAGATTCAATAAATAAGTTTCAATTTATTATACTAAGTTACCAGTTGAACTCCTGTGTAAGTAATCGCCTATAACGCCAGGCATCTCTACAGTTTTTAGGAGGCCAACCCTACCCAATCTCTTCCATTCATAAAAGAAACGAAATCATCCCTTGATAGCTCCCCAATTCCAAACCATTTTCTTCTCCATTCTCTTAAACAAGGACATCGAGCTATGAAATGATAAATATCCTCAATTTCTTTCAGATTACACATGGAGCAAACATAATTCCCATCAGCAACCCATGGCTTGTAGTTTAAATGGATCAGTTCACCCCTTGCTTTAAGTATCCACCTCATGACCCACATTTCATAATTATAATTTTTGTCACCCAGTTCCAAATTGAGAGTTTTGTACCATGTGTGGAAACGCCCATCTTGAGCATCCCGCAAAAAAATTCCCTATGCATCTTGTTCAAACCTGTGATTATTCTTTTAAATGAGTCATCCCAATTAACTTCGTACTCATAATTTATACCAATTTGATTACTTAATTTCTTCCACTCTTTGAACCAGAAACATTTCTTTTGAATAACTTGTTGAGCCAGGAATTTAGGTAGCCTTTCATCTTTCATTTTCATAACTCTTAGAATATAATTGTAATGGAGTCTAAGGCAATATTCGAATAGAGGTGTTAGTTGAGTTTCAATAAACAACATATAATTCGGTGTATTTATTGGAAGTGCAAAAATCTTCTTGATGAAAAGGCGCTGCAACTTTTCTACACTATCATATTGTCTAAAACCCCACACCTGTGCTCCGTAACACAAGATCGCCCTTGCACAAGCTTTGAACAACTTACATTTGGCTGAAAAATCTACACTACTACTATTTGAAATACCTTTCCATGCCACATTCAATGCTAATTTTGCCTTGTCTAATTTATCACTCACTTGAGCTTCAAAATTCAAGGTTGGAGTTAGAACTACCCCCAGATATTTATACCTGTTGACACACTCTATCTGCTCATTTTTATATGTCCATTTCTCGCTCCTAGCCATTTTTCCCCCGTTCCTGAAAACCATTACTTTTGACTTATCTAAATTAGCTCTTAAATTACACCTTCCACAGTAACGCTCTAAATTGTTTATCATGTACTGGAGTCCCACTGGCGAGTCCGAAATCAAAGCTATGTCATCGGCATACAATAAAGCCCTAATCCTCTTACCACCTATTATTTATCCTCCCCCTAATTCATCATGTAAGTCATTCATAAATAGGGAAAAAAGAAACGGGCTCAACAAACAACCTTGCCTCAAGCCTGACTTCGTTTCAAAACGTTGGAAGAGACCCCCATTGGCAGTACACCATACACTAGAAGTTGTGCCTTCATTCAATGCCCTCAAAATATTCAATGTCCTTGTTGAGAGACCTAAGAGACTAAGCTTATAAAATAGTGCATTCCTATCAATTGAGTCGAACGCGGCAGAGTAATCCACAAAAAAGCAATATAGTCCTACCCCTTTTTTTCAGCCAGCCGCAGACTAATGATGGATGTTAGGGCGAATATATTATCAATGGTCGAGTACCCCTTACGAAAGCCAGCCTGAAACTCGTTCAAGATTTTATCTTCCTCCACCCAGCAGTTGAGTCTATTAAGAATTAACCCTGCAAATATTTTGAAAAATGTTGATAAAAACTAATGCCTCTGAAATTAGCTACTACATCGCACTCACCCTTCTTGAAAAGGGGAAAAAATATTGACGACTTAAAGCTATGTGGGACTCTACCTGATGTAAATATAGAATTGTAGACATTCAGCAATTTGTTTAGAAAGTTATCAGGTGCATTTTTATAATACTCGAATGGGATCTGATCTTCACCAGGCGCTTTATTATTTTTTACTAATTTTAAAACTCTACTCAGCTCTTCCCTACTAAAATCTCTATCTAATCTGTTGTCAACTATGTAAGGATCAGCATAGAAATGAGGTAAAGCTAACATTTCGGGACTCAAGATGTGTTGGAAATAGTTTACCCAGTCTTGAGGAGTTATGGCGTTATTTACAATATTATTCCTTAATTTAAATTTATTCAGTGCTTGCCAAAAGTCCCTAGAGTTTTGTGCGGCAGAAATTGAATTTATTAGAGTCTTCTCATAGCTTTTACGTTTCTCGTAACATATTTTTTTAAATTTATTTCTCTCATATAAGTACAATTTTCTAGTGCAATCATCATCGATACGGTGATACAAATTTAAAAGAGATAAAACCTTGCTTCTGGCTTTCCAACACTCATTATCAAACCAAGCTTGCTTTCGTTCAAAACTAATTGAACTTTGACCGTTTCCTAGAGCAAGACCCACTTCTCGAATACATTCTGTGAGAGTTTGGCTTGCCTGATCGACATCATCACTTAATACTACATTATTAACTCTACTAGCTATCTTATCTTTATATTTTTCTCCGATAACTTTATTCCAAGCCAATTTCGGCAGTAACGGTAAACATTGATACTTATCAACTGTTTTCTTACCTACATTCAATACAACTTCGATAGGCAAATGGTCAGAAAAAGCCTGAGGAACTACTTTAAAATCAGCTACATAATTTAAATAATCTAAATTAATAGCTGCAATATCATTTACAGAATTGCCCATTGCTCCAACAAACGTCATTTCTCCTTCTAGATCGCCCTCCATTCTTCCATTTAATATAATAAATCCCAATTCTGTACACATATCTAAGTATCTACGCCCCCTACTGTTAACTATAGTATCTTTTGAATTTCTTCCACTACTTAACCCACTATACACAGTCCGACCTACATAACTAGACATTTTCTGTTCTTTACCGATTTGAACGTTTTTATCTCCTATCACTAGAAATCCCTCATCTGAGTTTTGCAGCAATACATTGTTCATCTCTTGAAAATCTCTTTCCCAGTTATTACAGTTGATATACAGGCAATACATTTAGGAAAACAGAATTATCTAATTTTATAACAATCGCTTTCATATATTATCAATATTTTTAAAATTCAACTTATCTCTGAAATCTGAGGTTTTATTAATACCTAGTAACATACCCCCACTAGCACGACCAAACTGAGAGCTTTTTTGCGCATAACACCAGATCGGTGGGGAAGGTTGTAGGTAACCAGGTCACTTGCCGCCCCTTCAGGGAAGGTGTTTTTCAAAAAAATGTAAAACTAGGTATGAAGGTATGAAGAAACTCGTCAAAAATATGATACAGTACCAAGTTCTGAAAAGCTAAAATATCATTGAATAATCATTTTTTAAGAAAAATAGAATGAAAACTTGAAAATCAGTTTAATGTCCAGGTCAGAAGGTTGGATATTATTCAATTCTGATTATGATCTAACATAAAATGGTGAAATTCTTATAACTATGTTAGTTTTGAATAGATTGATTTGAAACTCCATGGGTGTGTTAATTGTATGAAGGGAAACGTTCATGATTTTTTGTAGAATTTCCCTACGTTCCCTTCTCCGTCCCAAACCAAAAAAACATGGTAGTTCTGATGCTACATGCGAGAAAATTCAAAAGTCGCGCTATTCTGAGCTTCCTCTTTGCTTCGCGGCAAGGAACAGGATTGGATTAAATCGCCCGCGGAACAACACTATTGGTCTGCTCAGAAGCGCGACTTTTGAATCCTCTCTCATATACCATCAGAACTACCATAATATGTTTTCGGTTTAGGAGTGAGGATGGGACGTAGGAAAATTCTACAAAAAATCATGAACGATTCCCTTTATACTATTAACACACCATGAAGTTTCAAATCAATCTTTCAAAACTAACAAAGTCATAAGAACTTGTCCAATTTGTTGTTAGTTTATAATCAAAATTGTAATAATAACCAACTTTCCGAACTGGACATTTAACTAATTTTTGAGTTCTCATTTCATTTATGTTAAAAAAAAAGATTATAAATTATATTTTAGCTTTTCTGAGCTTGTGATCATATTTCATATTTTTGACGAGTTTCTTCATACCTATTAACACAATCAGGTATCTGATATGATACATGAAAGATTATTACATCTTATATGATAAAGTTCTTGAGTAATTATCATTCATTTTGTATACTCTTGTATATTTTTGTCATTGAGTATACACCTAACTGGATGAATACTTCTTGTACAAATCAATTCGTATTCCGTATAATTCAATAATATTCTAGTAATTTGAATTAGAATAAAATATTATATGAGGAACTGTCATAAGGCTGTTGGAGAATGTTTATTATAGAATGTAGTAACAGTTTGTAGTATTCAACGTTTTAATTCAAGTTCAGTATACTTTCTTGTGCATATCATTTATCATTGTCATATACTGTACGATAGGTATCGATTGAAACTTGGAATAAATTTGAATATTAGGCGGTGTATTTAAAAAAAATAATAGGCGATGTTTGGCAAAGATGAATTATTCCAAACAATATTGTGATTGTGTTGTCGAAATGCAATAAACCTTAGCTGCAATAAACTTGTAGATCTGGGAATTTTTTATTCTCTAACTAGTCTATAGCGCCACAAACACGCGTATTTCGCTTTTCATCAGCTCTATATCTTCTGCATTTGTACAGAAACAGTAAAATACAGATATAATAGGCATAATATTAGCTGATGAAAAGAGAAATACGCGTGTTCGTGGCGCATAAGCCTGTACGCACCTTCACAATGAACAGTTCTCACTCTTGAATGTTCCCCTGTCAAGAATAACTTATGCTGCATACCTGAGATTAACTGATATATGTATGACGTAGCTCACCTTAATATAATATAGCCATGAATTATAAAATCTGATTCACAAATAAGGTCCATATTGTTCTTACGTGACTGTGTTTTTGATATAAATTGTATTTGGTGAATACCAACCTATGTAGGTAATCATTAGCCTAATTATTGAATATTTAATATTTCACTTCTGGCCCCTCCCACAGCAATACATAAATCCTGGCTATGTCTTCAACCCTCAACTGACAATAAGAGTAAAGAAAAAGAAAAAATAGAATTGAATCGTTTTCAACTGTTGCAATTATTTCACAGAAACTTGAATTTATATTGTTTTATTTTTCCAATAAAAAAATTTTATTTTTATGTTACAAAGACTGAAAGCTCAGAAGCTTAGGCGTGGATAATATCGTACAGGACGAATGTTCTGGAGACTTTTTTTAATATACGATTTTTCTGGCGATTTGAGCCCTGAATAATTTGTACTGCAAACTAAAATATTATAATTGATATTATTGATTCACAGCCAAGTATAGATATTCAGTTGTAATAAACCAGTGTGTACGGTTAGTGGTTTTGGGTACGAATTAAAATGGCTGGTGCATTGAAAAAGGAGCTTAATGTGGATTATTCATGATATTAGATTATGGTGATGAGTACAGTAGTAAACGTTTTATTTGTTCTTATTACCATTTTTCATAATGGTGGTTATTCATAATAATAGTTTGATTATCTGTTTCCCAAAACTGTCTAGTCCTCAGTGAACCTATACACAGTACTACTAAATTTCAAAATGTTCTGCTCATTGATTTTCGAAAAAAGCTTAGAAAACGTAGAAATAGTGACAATCACTGAACACTAATGAATGATCAGTTTTCAGGAATAACCATTTTCAACTACAATATGGGAGAAAATATTTTGATGGGAGTTCCCCTACATAATCCAGATGCATTGGAATCCTGGTGATAGTTTGTTCATAATATACTGAAAATATGTATTGATCTCTAATGAATTTTCTACATGCTCAGTTTTTACCAAATAAATTTTTCAAATTGAAGTTCTTGTAAAGTTAATACAATCAGAATCCCGTGAAAACTGTCCTACATAATCCAGATGCATTGGAATCCTGGTGATAGTTTGTTCATAATATACTGAAAATATGTATTGATCTCTAATGAATTTTCTACATGCTCAGTTTTTACCAAATAAATTTTTCAAATTGAAGTTCTTGTAAAGTTAATACAATCAGAATCCCGTGAAAACTGTGCTATACAAAATTCATAGTTTATAATAACATTTTTCCAAATTTTGGACGCATTTTTGAATGCGTTTTATTGAAAAGACTATGCTTGTACAAAGTTAAAGCTTCACAACATATTCTGACAACGTGAAGTTTGAAGTTTCTTTTCAATTTTTCTAAAATATTTCGACACCTGTGCACTACAAGTTCACAGAGCGTTAGGAAGCCTGTACCTTTGGTGTTATTTTGTAGCATCAATATATTCAATATAAAGCATGATAATATCATTCTAGAATGATGTTAAAAAATGCATATAGAACATTGATAAACAGAAAATGGACGATAAATAAATGAGTGAATTTATTTCTAGTTAAAAAATATCATAACATCCAGTAGAAATTAATTCATTAAGGAAGATATAGTAATAGTAATTCTATAATATTATAAAGTATAGAATTGGCTTACACACATATGGGATGGGAAATTCGCGAATGAGGCATTCGCGTGAGAACTACTCAACTGATTCACTTGAAATTTTGTACGATGATTCTTGATTTACTGAGGAAGATTATATTTTATGCCTACCTACATCATGTTTGTTAATTAATGAGTAATAAAAACAAATTTATTTATTCTGTGATACAAAGACGATGAAAGAGCCAATCGAATCGTTTTATTATTGATTGTCAATATTTACAATTGAATATGTTCAATATCAAAACCTAAATTCAATCTGAACCACTATTCAGTGCTTTAAAAATACCCTTGCGGAGTATGGTTTAACTGCTGGTATTATTTATATTTATGATTATAATTATTCTATGAGTCTAGTTCAAGCAGCATAATTATTCAAGGTTTATTGGTGATAATAAACTGGACTTCTGTATATGGCACAAAAAAACTGAAATCCATTCGAAGACAAAAATTTAGATTCTATCATTTTAGATTATTTTGGATTATATTTATTATGTATTCCAACGCTGGTGAACAGTGAGTAAATAAAATAACTGTTGTAGCTTATAATATTGTTTACTTATTATTAAATAGTATAATAATATATCAAAATAATATTGTTTAATTATTATTCTAGAAGAATCGCAAAGCGTAGATTTGTAGAGAGAAGAATAAAAAGAATTTGATTTATGTAGGTACTGAAATTCCAATTTCCAATACAGTTTATCAATATAGATGTAATAACGACATGATAGTCATTATTCAATAACATTCCTAATTAGCCAGATATAATCGATTATATCTGTATAATCAGTATTTACTCACTGTTCACCAGCGTTGGAACACATATAAGCTCTTGTTCTATAATGAAAGTTGTTCTATAAAAAAAATTATTTATTTATGTCAAGTGAATAGTAAGGGAGAGTAGGTGAACAAGAGTGTGAGAGAGAAGTACTGTATAGACGTGTGTGCTTGTGTGAGAAAGAAGGAATGTATAGGATTGATTGAAAGATACATTGACAGAGCATCAGGTACGCGCGCGCGCGCGGAATTATTATTTTTTCCTTATAATATTACTATTGTGTATGGTGTTCTATGAGAGAGAACGAGCGAGAGTGAATGTCGAGAGAGAATGATTGTACCGAGCGAGCGGTGGGAGGGGAGCACGTGTGTGAGAAAGAGGGAATGTATATGATTGAGAGGAAGAAACTTTGACAGAGCAGAGTCTTCTATGAGAGAGAATGAGTGAGAGTGAGGTTTGAGCATGGTGTCGAGAGAGAAAAAGGGTATTGAGCAAGCGGGGGGAGCGGAGTTGTGGGGAGAGAAATACCCCTCAATTACGTCATAGTTTCGATAGGATAGGTGTGACATGATTTGAATTATGGTCAATCCAAGATGGCTAGCGCGGGAAAAAAGTGACACTGACCAAAGACCTTAAAGATGCATAGACTCACATACAGCCAGTGAACTCTAAACTAACGTTAGTTTAGAGTTCACTGCATACAGCGCTAGTGTCGTACTTGGAATTGGAATCCGCCATTGAGGGGGCAACCCATAAGATTATTACATGCTTTGTGATCTATTGTATTACAAATATAATTATATAGATATAATACTTGTGCTCAAATACCCCAATGGCGGCCTTCAATTTCAAGTAAGAGCTATAATTGGGAAGGCATAGGCATTGTGGGTCTATATCTCTTTAAGGTCTTTGACTCTGACACCACTTTTTTCCCGCGCTAGCCATCTTGGATTGACCATAATTCAAATCATGTCATTCCAATTTATGCATTTTCTCATCATTACTTCATAGAGAAGAAGTAATCTTCTACTTAGTGATTACTTATCAATGGCTCTAGTTAAAAATACGTGATTGGACAAAACTGATAATAACAATGTTTTTATTTATATACTTATAAAATTCGAATATCACTGACTTCTCACTGATCATGATTCTTGGAAAACTAATGTAGGCTACCATATGGATTGCAGTGATTGGAGTATAGCTTCTTTATAGGCCCAAGGTGCTCACTAAGGAATAATATTCTCGGGATATTTTTTACTTCACGTTACAATAGTTCAAAAGGATTCAAAATAGACCATAAGCATTGATGCATTAATACAGTGATGTTGGCAAAAGCCATATGATTTTTTTCAAACTTTTCAATACCGTAATTTATTTATTCTTTATTTATTTATTCATTTTTTACAATTAAGCACAGATTGGGAGAGAAACTAGTTGAATGCTTTGTAATGCTAATACCATTTATGTTTGAAGTATGATGTAGGATAAAAAAAAGGGAGACTCACCAAAACATAAAATGTTTCCAACTCTTGACAAAAATCTTTGAGTTTTATTGATGCTAGTATTTACCAAAGTCGGTCAAATAGAATCTGACAATGTTCAAAAAAATGCACTGGCTCACACTGAACTGGGGTAAATCACCCATAGGTGATTTTGTTTTGTCAATGGGATTACAAACCCGTGTTTATGTCCTCAACGGATTTGAACCCAGGCCTCTGAATCATAAAGCCAGCATCAATCGACTACAGCCACTCCATACATCATGTTTAAAATTCAACATACTTCTGTGCAACTGTGCATTGTGTTATTCAATTGGGAACATAGGTGTAGTTTGTACTGTAATCTTGACTTAACTTACTTCAAAATAATTGAACACGGTTCGATTCTGCATGGTACAGTATACATTCAGAACGTCTTGATATAAAATAAAAAACACCACAATTATTGCAGATTCACGATAAAAAATATTTGACTACTATGAATTGATTCATTGAAGATGTCATTCCCAACAGAAGTTGTTAAATTTGATTTAAAAACTAAAACTTCAATCAGCCGCCATTTTGGATACAAGTATCATAGAACATTTTTATCGATGCCATCTTTCTTTTCTTGAAAAGGGCTTCAAAATTATGTACCACACAATGGGTGTTTACATTTAAAATATTCGAGTTACAACCATTTAGTCACCCCCTTATGAGGGATTGAAACTCAGTTGTACGTCAAAAGGTAGAGTATTCGTCCAATAACTTATTCTGAAAGTTACATTATTATATCCACAACAGTCTCAAATTTATTGAGGGGTTCCCATGTGACTCACACTCTGTATAAATAACCTCATCTCTGTAATACAAAGCTTACAAAACAGAAATGAGAGCTAGTTAACTCCCTCTTCTAATGCAATTAAAATTTATATTAATTTTATGACCAATTGAATGATTACTAATCATTATTTTTATAGCAGTTCAGTATAATATTTACAAATTATAAATAATTTATAACGTTACTGTCAACAAGGTTTACCGTATTAGAACGTTGCCTTCTATTTGTAGATAATTATGCAAAAATGCTTTGAAAGTAACAATTGCAACTTTCTAATGAATCATGCTTTTCATTCGCTTTATAAGCTGACATTTTTTCTGTACTATTAATAATTCAATAATAATTATTAATATGTTCAAAAAATTTAAAAAAGTTATGAACTAAGGTACAGCAGCGGTGGTAGTTGAGTGAAATCTGCTAAAAGCTTTTTCCACACTTCACAAAATGAATGCTGCACTTAATTGTAGAATGATTTGATTACATTAAGACGAAATTAAAATATCTGAATCGTTTATTGCCATCTTAGTGCATGAACTTCACATAAATTATGTGCGGTGCACATCTATAAATATAAACACATACAATTCAATGTCAAACATATTTCCAGACATAAATATTCGGCCTGGTGTTACCAAGCAAAGATCTCAATCAACAGAGGCATAAGAATGTATAAATTTATTGGTTTCAGATTATTTCATCAGGTAAATTTTACAAGGAAAACGTAAATACAACACCGCCAAGATTGTAATAACATATTGATCGCAATGATTGTATCATAATCAACAATAATGGTATTATGATTGTATCATGAGGGAGTAAGACAAGGATTTGAAATTTGATTAAAATCACAATTAGAGTCAAATTTAATTGCACCCTTTGTACTACAATCAATCTTGAACTTGATTCAATCAATGTTGATGCTGATAATAATAATATTTTTATAATCTTTCTATATATATATAAATATTTATATACTTTCATTAGATTTATTCAAAAATACACAATACATGACATTAAATTATAGATGTGATAGTTTCTCATCCAAATTCGAGCTACAATTAAACACACGATATTGGATCTTAGTTTAAAAAAGATGATACAATTCTTCATTCATTCTAACTTCTATCAACTTGAAACAATAGTCAACAGAATACTCAAATAAACAGAATTCATGCTAAAATGATCAAAGCTTCACTCAAAACAATAATAGCTGGGAAGTGACCAAATACTACAGACTAAGATTTTTATTGTACACAGTGACTAAAAGTTATGCCAATTGGAAGAGCTGAGTTCAGTAGATAGATAATTAAAACGAGATATGTCAGATAAAATATTCAAACTACACTATACTATGATAAATTACACTGTTTTATTGTAATTTTAAAAAGGTTGACAACTTTCACTTATCAAATAAAAAACGTATGAAACCAATTTCAAATTATATTGGGCGTTTCAATTATTGAAATTATGAAGATTGAATCCAGAAACAAAATATTAATTTTATTATTTGGAGCATGGATTTTATATAACCCAGCCACTTATAGAAATATAAGAATTTTCTGGGATTTTTTTACAAAGGAATACTTTGTTACTTCAAAAATTCAGAAACGAATCATAAATGCACACTACCTTTCATACCATATTCATTTCAATCTTGTTAAAAAACATATTTAAATTCGTCAACTAATTTTTTATAGGAAATTTTTTAATGTTTAAAAATTTATAATAGCTACAATTATAAAGTAGCTGTTAAGTTTAAGATTGAACCGAAGAATTAACACTGGTTAAGCACTACAGATATTAACTTATTGTTGAAATAATAATTTAATTTATTTTTATTTGTTCAATATACATCAACTATATTTTCTTGCGTTGGTTTCCACAGATTTATTGACCATCATTTATTCATTATTTATTTATTTTTATCATCCAGTGTACTCGAGGAGAAATGAATTAATTTACATCATTTGAAGACCTAGATACGAGTCTATTCAATGTTTTTCATTGAAAAACCTTGAAAGATTTTTATTATGAGATGCCAATGATTTATAATTTTTTTTTTATCAACATTGCCAGTTTAAAATAATTATAAAAAATCTTACTATCCAACTTTTATAATAAAAGAGACATTTACTACAGTCCTGTCTATGTAAGATTCTTAAGTATGATCTAACTTTAAATATTGTATAATATTCACAATCATTTTACAGTACTAGGACACAATTTGATGAAATGCCATTTCACTGAATAAAATAGATTTATCTTAAATTGAATTGAACTATTTTCAAAACACCAGTTTCTGTTGAGTCATACAAGGAAGTAAAGTATTTAATTTGTTAAATATATACCGAATTATATGTTATAAAAACAAGTTTGGTCTTAAATTATGTTGTTTCTCTCCAGCTATTGTTTGTTTATTGATTAACAAACAATTAATATGATAATTTCAAATGCTTAAAGAAAAAACACAATCGTTTACTAACATTAGGTTCAAAATAGTAAAAATCAAATAAAAAAATATGTTCCAATGGAATAAAATTCGATTTTGTGAATTCATAACCACCAATATTTCAATAAAATTAAGAATAGAAAAACTAAATTGCCAAGTTTGCAAATATTCTATTATGTTCAAGTTCAATTCACATGGAGCTTTTGTTAGGATATAACAAGAACATTCTTCTCAATTGAAACGTATAATATCAAATAAGCATTTCCAATAGAACAGCAATTTTACAATAATCAAAGCACACGAATGAAGACTCATAATTACAATGATTTCAATAATAATTAAGGTTCTAATCAAAGAGATTTACAATTGCAATATAATATAATAAAAAAACATGGTCTCGGAAATTTGGAGCATACAATGCTGTAACTCATTTCTAGAAATAAACATTTTACTAAAATTAGATAGAATACTCTTACTATTAATATGTACTCTAGCAAATAAAAAAAATACTAAAACTAATAATTATAATCATACTATATGTGTTTCTCTCGTAATATTAATAAATCATAATAATAAAATAATCAAATTTTTATAATATATATCATATCTCCGAATCGAAATTATCTTCAACAAAAACATACATATGCTTAACATCGATTACATTCGTTTCATGGCATCAATAAAATGTTCATAATGGGTTTCATGATTGAGAATATCACTCAACTAGCTGACTAATGAAGGTAGGTAATGATTCTAGAATATTCAAGAACGTTTTCACTGCAACTGCGAATATTTTACACAAATCTGAACACACCAAGATCGCAAGAGTTATTACAGTTAGAAAATTTGAACAGATCTATGTACCATACAGTACATAAAGTTAAAACCAGTTTGTTACTTACTATTATTGGTTGTCCAGTTATGAGAAAACAAACAAAATATCAACAGCTTGCTTCACTAAATTTATGCTTCTCTATTTTATCCTACACGTCTATACTTTAGATTCATTCACAACAACTACGGTGCCCCAGATTGTAGTTGGGCTACAAACAGGAGTACTTGTAATTGTTGACCAATAACAAAGCAGAAGAGAAGACACAAACGATCTGTGATTGGTCGATTGATTTCCAGCTTACAGCATATTGGTCGAAATATTTGATCGAACGCGGGAGAATTTGATAATGAGAACCGAATAAACTTTGCATACATGATTGGAAGCTGTAAATTTTCCCTGAAACTTTTTAAAACTATAAATTTATTGCACTGTCTTGCACTTTCGAATCAATTATGCATTTTAAATAAGATCTCTCGTATTGGTTTAATAACTATTGTTTTTACTACATTAACATTAATATATATTTTTTCAAAATAAGGTTTGAATTCGCCCAGTAGGTTTGTGCCGATTAACTAAAATATGGAAGACTTTTTCCATTTTTCAATTACATTCGTCCAATATAGAAATTTGTTTCCAATACAGTTCACTATCAAATTGTTCAACCCAACTTCATAATAAGGCTTGAATTTGCCCAGTAGGTTGTGTCGATTAACTAAAATATGGAAGCCTTTTACCATTTTTCAATTATATTCGTCCAATACAGAAATTTGTTTTTAATACAGTTCACAATCAAATGTTCAACCCAACTTTATAAAGGATTGAGCTGAAACTATTTTTCTTTCAACTGTATTCTATGTATCGTAATGAATTTCACTGCTTCGTATTCAATCCAAAAATACTATAACATACAGTAACACTGTATAGAATCCAAATCACATTGAGAATATTATTGTTGAAGTATTCAATAACTACCACAGTTACTACTTTACAATTTCATTTTCCCAACAGCAAAACACTCATCTTTTCTACTTCACGAATTCAAACCTTAAAGGAAGATGAAAGAACACCATAAGCAATACCAATGAATTCAAACAATAGAAGAAAGATAACATCAAATGGAAGAACTTTGAGGCCTGTCTTAAGAAAGCTATTATCTTGGTTTACTCACTGTGATAAAAAGAATAAGTTATTAATTAGAAATTCAAATAACAATTGCATTCTTATATCTTAATAAAATATTATTCCATCGTAATTCAAAGATAGATTCAACTAAATTTGAACGGGATAATATGACCCTTAGTTTGATCCAAGAAAATAAATCTCACAAAACAGACCCCTAATTAAAATAAAATGGCGTCCCGCGCTCTTTGATAGACTTTTTAGATTGGCGCTGTACTGGAAACGGGGGGAGAGGGAAGGGGTTGATGATAGAGTAGTGGGGGCAATAACAGATGGCCGACGAGGAGTGGGGGGAGGGGAAAGATGACAATAAGACACTGTCTGTACACTTGATTTTTGATAGTGCTTTCCAAGTAGTTCATATTGTCGTTATTAACATATTTCATAACGCTTTTCAAATTCTTTTACATAACCTATCTATTACGGAAGAAATTCCCCCTTTTTTAGTGGAAAGAAATCCTATTAATAAACAAATTCATTGCCTCAATACAAATACTATCAACTAATAACGCGATAATATCTTCGAATCTTCGAGTTTGAAGGACAAAGGACACATTTTTTGTGTAGTTGAGAAGTTGATATTGTGGTAATTATTCATATTGAATGAAAAAGACTAAGAAATTGTCAAAAAACCACTGATTTATTGATAATTAGAAAGACCGGTTTCGGTTATTACACCATTGTCAATCTCTGATAAACTTATCAGAGATTGACAATGGTGTAATAACCGAAACCGGTCTTTCTAATTATCAATAAATCAGTGGTTTTTTGACAAGTTCTTAGTCTTTTTCATTCAATACAAAGGACACACCTTAAAATGCCGTTTTAAATTAAGATTATTATCTTGAACTTTATCTTGTTCTAATCTTGAACTTAGAATGGACCTTCTCCCTTCAGTAAATAAGGTTTTTAACCTCGCTTTGTTAGTGTCAATTCAATTCATAGTAATCATTTCCCCCAATATAATTATTATATAATATATTTGCATGTATTTTTTATGCTTCTGCATATAACATATTTTTTCTTGTTTTTCCATGATAATAAACAAATTCATATACAATACATACATTCTTCTATTGTGAATAGAAATCAACTAAACAATAAGCTTCAATGTTTCCAAAACTACTGTTTCCTGAACAATAAATTAAACGCTTTATAATCGATTTATACCCATTAAAACAATTCAACAGCTCACTCACAGAACGACAACAAAAATACTCCAGAAACCTTATCAAAAATCTAGTGCACCCCACCTGTTTGCATTGCAACAAGTTGCACAACTTCCAGCTGACAGAACAGATGTATGGCAACAAGTGGTAATACAAACTGGCCTTGACAAGGTACACAAGGGAGGGCAACATTTCAACTTGTAAAACTACTCAATTGGCTACATAGACCACTGCATCAGTGTCCAAAATGTCCCTCACTTTAACCATATAATCCTTGCTGCTGTATTTCATACCCAATTACTGTCTGATAACATTACTGTGTATACCCACACTGTCTCCCATGCTCATTGCATAACATAGCCACAACACTGCCTCTCTTACTGTACTGCATACCCACACTCTCACAAGATTACTGTAAACGTATGCTGTATTGCATACCAAAAATGTCTCATAACATTAATGTATATGCTGCTTTGCATACCCATACTGTCTTATAATATTACTGTATATGTACACACACTACACAAGTATAGAATTCACTTGGCAAAATATATAGTCTACTTCTTGCGCGTTTTAGCGGCGGCAGCCCTGCGCTCCCTGTCCTTGGTGGGTGACGTATCGTTGGCAGCGGTCGTTGTACTGTCTGTAGCCGCCGTCGCCACTGGTGTCACCGTACTGCCGTTAGCCGGTGCCGCCACCGTACCTGTAAATTTTCGTCAGAACTTTTACACAAGTAAATACCTGCGCTGCAACGAGGGAGCACTGGGGAAAGGACAGCCGACGAAAAGAGTGACACCTTGCTACAACACAAACAACTCCCCAAATTAAAAATCAACTCAAATAAAAATCTACTACTTGATTAAAGTGACATTCACAATCAACTGTCCGCCCGCATTGGTTCAATTTGAAGCATTGATATTTTTCATAAATGAACATTATAATCTTTTATAAGGAATATTGGCAGTTCAAAATGAGTCTCACATATCTATGAGACATTTAGTTTACCTAAAACCATAGTACTCCATTGAAGATTACTTATATAAACTTTTCAAGACATGAGGGTATCCCGAAAAAGTGTAACCACCACTCTTCTCTAAAAAAATGTGTTTAGTATAGTTAAAAGTTTTCTGTAACCAGAATTATTTTGATTTTTAGTCTTTGTAGTTGAAAAATTTATATTTTGGGTGTTGATCAGCAATCATTTTCACTAGTGATGACGCTTGGGCTTTACTTTAGAACTGTTTATAAATCTCAAAAAACAATTGAAGTATATAAGATAACCTATGTATTTTGTTCATCTCATTTTCTGTAAATATATTTTTATGGAAATTATATCAATTTAAATTTGAATAATGAGAAGTTTGTTACAGAGGTTATTGATAAATTTTTAAAAGCATGCTCACTGAAGTACACCACATAGTATGCTAAAAAGGCGAACTTTCACATTTGAAGAGGGTTAAATAAATTGTATTAGATTGGTGAAAAGGTGGTAT
Organism: Nilaparvata lugens; assembly: GCF_014356525.2. Classification (NCBI taxonomy): domain Eukaryota; kingdom Metazoa; phylum Arthropoda; class Insecta; order Hemiptera; family Delphacidae; genus Nilaparvata; species Nilaparvata lugens. The sequence goes on along the minus strand of NC_052510.1, from coordinate 43,708,879 downwards.
TGATTGTAAAAAATTGTAAATAGATTAATAATAAAATGTCATAAAAATGTGAAACTGGTCCTGAATATCTAAGCTTGTTAATAGTTTGTGGATGAGTCATGAAAAAGCAAAACTAGTTTCTCTATATTTTAATAAATAAGGGTTATGACAACTAGAGACACCCTTTTTATTCAATCAGGATATCCACCACAATATCACCCTCACTACTTCACAGAAAACTCCAGCTTCAACTTACTATCTCCTACTATCAGTTCATTACTAATCTACACACCCACACACAAAACGTTATCAGCTACAGAACAAAACAAAATATTAAACATTTAAAAATCCAAATTCAGTAACAGCAACTGATATTCGAAAACATTCCATTCTACCTGAATCACTGTATATTAAAACACATCTAGCAAATTCAAAGCCACCAACAGAAATCTTTCAAATCATCAAGTCTCAGTCCGAAATCGTAAACACCATGCAAAATCAACAGAAAACTTTATAATATATTACAGCCATCTTCAATTGCAATTCAGAAAAAAATATGAATTGCCAATAAAAAAATATAATCGTATGGCTTTTATTGGTGGCGATTCCCTGACGAAAGTTTCACTTCGTCTGAGTATATAATTTATGCCGTATATACGGTATCAGCTATATAGTTTACAATTAGACTATATATCAGTAGACAATTATGACAAATGACAAATGAGTAGACAATTATATATCAGCAGGGACCGACAATTAACGTGCCCATCCGATAACCGAGGAATGACCCGGCTAAAAATATTCGGGATTGAATACAGGACCTCTAGGCTGCTACACAATCACTATATCCATTAGACCACGGATCACTAATTTACAATAAAATTGATCATTACATACTTCATAAATAAATATTGACGAATGAATCCACTCTAAACCAGTAGAGTAGCTAACTAAAAAAAAAAACTTTAACGGCGTCAAATCAATTGCAACAATTTAGAATTCACAGGTGGTGAGGGGGCAAAATAGGGCACTACTCAACAATCAATATTAATAAGAAACTGTACAGGAAGATAAGAACAATGGTTGACGTTGACGTATACGAAAATTATCATTTTTCAACTCTACCATTTCATTCATTTATTGCCAATATAACAATAGCATTATGAAACTTCACATATATCTTGTATTTATTAATTATGAATATTTGAATAAAATGTAATTTATTTAATCTTAATGCTTTTATTGGCAGAGAGATCATTTCGGATGTTCTGCCCCACCATGAAAATAAAATGTTAGGACACCATTCCAAAGAAAATATACAAAATGCAATGAAACAAATACATGAATCATAATTTTTAGGTAAAAATGACCGTAAAACTGTTCTGAATGTCAAAATAGTGTACATTTTATTCATACTGTGGCTCGACTAGCCGTCATTATGGGTGTATTTCTAACTGTCCAGCATTTCACATTTTCGTTATTATCTCGAATTATCAAAAAATTTAGAATTATAGGGTCTATCAATATCAGTTTTTTTGCTGATAATTCTCAACTCTGAAAAAGATTATTCACGTGATTCTGACAAAATTATAAATCATTATTCAATGTTTCCTGGAGATAAGGAGATTGCATTTTTCAACAAAAAAAAATGTTCCTCAGTGCAAAGCATGGGTTACCTGCTAGTATATTATTTATAATACAAAACAAAAAATACAACATGATCAACTACTCACTTCTCGTTTTGGACGCCTTCTCGTCGCTACTACTAGCCGCCGCTGGAGACGCGGTGGCGTCTGGTGACGCCGCCTCTGCCTTCCGCGCGCGTTTCGCTGCCCCCGCAGCCGCCTGCACTGGGGGTGGCGCACTCTCAACGGACCTTTTCCGCTTTCCGGTGGCGGCTGCTGCCCCTTTGGCAGTGGTTTCTTCTGCGGGTTTCTTCTTGGCGGCGGCAGCAGCCGCTGGGGGCGGTTTGGGTGTCGCACGCTTGGAGGTCGTTGGTGTGGGGGCGGCGGCTGCTACCGCCCCACGCGCCTTACGCCCCCGGCCCGTGGTTGCTGGCGTTGCCACCTCTTTCTTTTTGCTTGTCGTTGGGGTGGCTGTTATCTGAAAACAAATTCAAAATCACTTGTCAGTGATGTCACTAGTTAATAACACTCTTTAGTGAAGTCGCATCACATGAGTGTCACAATTTTATGCCATAAGCCACATGTGTACGAAAAGAAAAGTGTATTCAGTGAGTGAGTAGTGTATACGATTCTAGAAACTGACATTGGAACAAGTTTTACGATGTTTTTGATAACAAATAAGCCTTTACTGACTTTGTCGTTAGTAAAATTCACATTCTCATCCCATGCAAGTTTAAATAATGTAATTTTAAATAATATGTATTGCTAATAACATCGTATCCTATGATGTACAAGTGAGGTTCAAAAGCATTATTTCAAATCAGGATCAGCTCTATGGTGGCCACAGCCCTATGATGTTGATACCAACCTTCCTCTTTAGCTTCTTGCTATCCTCCTGCTCCTCCTCCTCCTCGCTACTCTCCTCCTCCTCCTCCTCCGACTCGTCCTCCTCACTTTCCTCCTCTTGGGCGACGACCACCTTGGCAGGGCGTCCGCGGCCGCGTCGCTGCGAGGTGCGCGCTGGTTTCTGCGCAGCAGCAGCTGCTCCCCGCTTCTTCTTGGGCGTTTCTGCAGCAGCTGCAGCCGCAGCCGCCGCTTTCCGCGCTGCCTTCTTCTTCAGCTGCGACTCGTCACGGAACAGCGACAAATCCACTGCAAAAATAATTAGAAACAAATAAATGAAACCAGTGGTTTATCTGCACGAGTGACATCTGCAATATTAGACATCTTTATTCGCCACAGACAAAAGAAGCAACATGAACAGCAAGACATAAACCATTGAATGCATAATGAGAAACCCAGCTGGTCATATAGTTTACAGTAGCTAATTGAAGGTTGGAAAAATAAATCGAGTGTCCCATGCAAAACTATCATTTATCTCCGGAGAACTTATTACTGGAGTTGTGTCTACATTAGGCACCCATTACACCTACATACATTTTGATAATGTTGGAGAAATATGTATTCCGTCGAAATATCGATCAGATTGTGACAAGTTATATGGATTTGCAAATAAACCTATGCGTATAATTACAGGAGTGAAATCCTGAGAGAAAATACGAAATTCAACTCGACACCTATCACTGATTAACCTTAAAAAAAAAGAAAAAGGGGAAAACAAAAAAATTCAAAAATCTGAGAGAAATTCACTGATGAAGCTTCAAAACAATCTTAATTTGAATCTGTATTCAATCTATAATTCTAATTAAATGTTATTTGTGAGTTGTTTGAAGAAACTAAGTGTTTTTCATAGGAAGATAAACATAAACTCAAATCCTTCAATTTTGATTGGAAGACAAGCGACAATATAATATATCCAATAACATAATATATGCTGCCATATACGTACAACCATATCAAAATACAGGATGTCTCACGAGAGTGAGACAGCTATCATATCAGCTATGAACAGCCGAAGACCATAGATTCAACATGAAATTTGAAAAAAAAAATGTCCAGCAACATTTTCTTATACGACCTTAGTTTTCAAGATGTATGAATTTTCGATATTTTTGAAAAACATCAATAACTAGAAAACTATCAGTCAAATCTGAACATCAGGGAAATTGTCCAAGTATTTTTATTTTTTATTCTGATTTGTCTAAATAACCTAAAAGATGATGTTCAATTATGTGGGAGGTTGAGTTTATACTTTTTTATTCTTTCAAATAACAATAAGATGATATTATTATAAATGTTTTAATTATTGAATAATGAACACAAATAATGAAAAGTTTTTTGATCAGCTCTTTTTTGATCACCTTTCTTAGTTCCATGTTAGCGGCTGGAACGGGTACTCTTTCCGGCCTAGGCCGGAAAGAAACCTGTTCTGACGTCAGACGAGAGTCATCTGCAAACAATGTCTTTCAGATCTACGTAGGGACTGGAAAACAGCTGCTTTCTGTGCAGTGTGGCGAAAAAGTACATTCGTCGAGTTCACAGCCAAACTTCAAACAGTATGGTATGGTAGCTTCTAAAAATTAAAAAAAAATCCAAACAAAGGAACAAATCTAATGAATCTTATTGAATATTTCTTCCTCTTCCCAACCATATCCTAAGAATTGGATTTTGACTGATAGTTTTCTAATTATTGATGTTTTTTCAAAAATATCGAGAAATCGATATTTTGAAAACCAAGGATATGGTAAACTAAGGTTGATAAAGACTCGAAAACTAAGGTCGATATAAGAAAATTTTACTTGACAAATTTTGTTACAAATTTCACGTAGAATGTATGGTCTTCGGCTGTTACACCTTTCGTCAGCCCTTGAAGAACTCAATAAACTTGAGTGTATATAAGAAATGACATTGAGTGATTGAGTAATACGGCAAGGCAGAACTTCCAAAAGGATCTATCTGCAAATAAAACCCATAAGAATAAACAAATAAATAGTGCTAGTTTGAGGACTGCTGAGGCGAATGCTGAGACTTACGTCCATCAGGGTGTTCTTCGGTGACAGGGGGCTTCTCGGAAACTCCCTTCTCAACGTCAATTGCCCTTTTCAGTATGCTCTCTGTGCGCTGCAATTCCACCTCGGGAAGACGGTACTTCTCTTTCTCCAATTTCTGCATGTTCAGGTTGGTCAGGATACAGTCGAAATCTGAAATATAGATAAAGTTAATTTATAGATAGAGAAATAAATATGTTGAAAAATACAAGGAGTGATTCAGACACTTTATTTATTCATTAATACAATTATCACGAATCATTTATGAATATGATCAGGAAAGAACAACAGGCATAGCCCAAAACTATTCTCTTCCCAAATTTTATATTTTTAATATATAAAATTCAATTCAAATTATTTTATATATTATAATATACGGTATAATAACATGTCCATAAAAATAGGTTATGCTCTTACTGTGGGAGGTTGGAGTTCAATTTCTATCCAAAAATATATTTAGTCTTGTTAATAAATATTAACAATTAACTAACTATTATTACCTAATAATTATTAATTAACTAACTATTGTTGGTATATATTATCTTGTTAATAAAGAGTCTCTAAAACGAGTCTGATAAATCATAGAAACTCTTGATTAATTCCAAATTAAAGCATGAAAAATAAATATGTTGAAAAGTACAAGGAACGATTTTAAATTTTCCATAGTTATTTGCAAGCCTGGAATGACTGATTCTATCAGTAGCATATATTATGATATATAGTCATATTGAGCATGTATACTATATCGCCGTATCAAGGATGAAGGAGCTAGTCAATCTTATTGTCCAAGGAACTCAATCAAAAAATTTGTATTGGTATTTGGAAGTTTATTGTAGCATTCGATAGTTATCGTCAAGCATACAAGCGAAACCACAACGGACGAATCGAACATCAAGTCAGAAATAGGAACTTGCCAAGATCGTTAAAAAATTCTAGAAGTTTGTCAAGAAGGAAAGAGGTTAGGACACACAATAATCTATTCATCGGAAGGATGGACAAAATAGCAAAGTTTGAGCTTATGTATGTATAAAATTGATCGGCTGTTAATTTCTTGACTCGTTTACAATGCTTGGGCCATTGAATCTACAGGGTTATTGAATCTAGAGGTAATGATATAAACCTATAGATACAATGAATGGTCCATTGAATTCAATAAGTCTCCAAGGAAACGGGCCTAATACTCTTATATTTAAATAATACACGCCTAATACTCTTATATTTAAATAATACACAATTGAATGTTTATTTTGATAAAACTTAAAGACATAGTATTTATAAAAGTTAATAGTAATATAAGATGTCAATGTCTTGTACCTGTTGTGTCATAGAAGTCAGGCGAGTATACTCCCTTCCCACCCTCTTCAGACAGCCAACGAATTTTGATTTTCGCACTGCTCTTGTAGATATTCTGCATCGCTTGGCAAATGTAGAAACTGCCTTCCGCGTTTCGCACGGCCAGAAATTCGTTTCTGGAACAAATTTATCACCATTTTTAAATTTCAAAAACAATTCGAAATTAATTTAATTTAATTTTCAATAACTGAAACTATTCAATAACTGAGAGTACTCAATCACATTTCAATAATTCCAGAAATCTTCAAGTTAATTATTATTATATCTGTAATGCAATTTAATACTGTCATATTTCTATCTTGCAACCTTAAAAGCCTTCAGACGGAACAATTCTAAACTCGTATTCGACAGTACAAGCCAACAAATTCAATACAAAATAAAATAATCTAAAGGTGAAAAAATTGAGACACCAATAAGTATAGAAACGTGATAATGCAGTTATTTGGATAATAATAGCAAATGAAAAGTAAAGAGAAGATTCCTATCTGAATTTGTTCAAGATGATCCTCCATCCAATCTCATTCACTCCAAACAGTTTCTCCAAAAACAGATACTGAGGAAAAATACTATCTAGAGTGAGTTTTCAGGTTATAACGTAATTATCTGAGGATGGTTGGTTATAGGCCTTTTTTCAATTCTTCAAGATTTTATTACGTCAAGTTTTCAGTTCTTCAAGTTTTAAAATAGACCCTTGCGGAACACGGGTTACCTGCTAGTATTCAATAAAAAAATCTCACTATTGGTGTACAGGCGAAGAACGCTGTAGGCCTACAGGTGACCAAAGAGGAGCTCAATGTAAATCATTTCTAACAGTTGAAGCTGTTTAGTGAAACGTCACACGTTACTTTAATACAACTAGTAACTATACTCTAGTGAGGTTCACTTTATAATGGCAGTAAACGATTGACAATAGTGTTGCTATCCTTGTCTATCATGCAACACAGCAGATAGAGCTATCTCTCTCTCTCTCTCTAGCTTTGCAATGTTGTCAATTGGCCAAAAATATTTCATTTTTACTTTTGACAGTGACTGTACAAATTTGAACAAAAAGTTCTCAGCCGCCTTTTTTTCTTCATTCTGCCAAAATACTTCAGTACACAAGTAGCATAATTATTGATTTAAAATGTATTTTTGAATAAATGAAATAAATTTTAGATATTACCGTATAAGAAACACAAATTTACCTGGATTGACAGTTTAAAAGTTGATAACTTTGCTGACCATCGTAGACTTTGTCCATGCTTCAGTTAGTCTACCGGTGTACCGGTAACTTATAGGTTAGGCCTACTAGTACCGGTATAAATAATATTGAAAGGTTTTTTCAGAATTATTTCTAATAAAATTAGCTTATTATAAATATAATTTATATTATTTTTAAAAGAAATTAGAATAGAATACCTACCAAATAACTTAATTTCTGTTATTTTGAAGTTCAGATCACAGCTTTTTAAATTAGCCGCCATTTCAGGTTTGTATGAAAATGATAATCTGATCTTAGTTATGAAAGCAAAGTTTTGGATCAAATTATGAAAAAAGATATTTTATTGATGAGTTTAATTAATTTGACATGAAATTAATTATTAATCAAGGAAATTAAAACTATTATTAGAATTTAATGGGATGAACTGAGTAAGTGCTGTGTACAATCAGTGGCAAAATGGAGTCAATTTAAGAGACTTGGCAACATTGTTCTCCTATCTTTCTTTACTGTCATTATAACGTGGACCTCTCTATTGTAACTAGTTACTAAAGTAGTAGTATGGCTACTATAGTATACTATTTACTACTACTTCTACTTTACTGTAGTTTTAATAGTAACTACTTCTACTACTTACTACTAGTTAATATAATAGAAATAGAATGTAATGTGGTTGGGGGGTTATACAGACTTGTAGAAGGCAATGAGGCGTTCATCGTGGGCCTTGGCCGGCGTGGCTGTCTTGTTGAGCTTGGCGATGAGCGTCAACTCGGGAATGGGACTCTGGTAGGGCTGAGTGGGCAGGCGCACTCTCTTCGACTTCCGGTCATCCGCTTCACTTCCCTTCGACGCCGACGCTTCCGGTGTTGCCGATGGAGTCTAAGCAATCCAAACCAAAATACAAGAGTAAATAAATATCGACGAAATCTTAATTATTAAATTTTTAGAACTGATAATAGTAACCATAATTTCATTGTTATACCGTCGGCTAGAGGAGTGCTTTACAAGAAAGTTCTACTCGTTAGGACAGAAACAGACAGAAGGAAATGTAGTTGAATGGTTCCAAAAAAGGAAAAAATATACAAAATTATCTTAGATTATTTATAAATTATAGTTGCTTTATTATATATTGATTTATTATTTATAGGTAAAATAATAACTGCAAATAATAACTGATTTTATCTCACAAATATTCCGCACATATAGAATTCTATTATAGAACATTCATTTTCTTTTGTCAATCTTAAATTTCTATGATATTAATTGATAAAATATGTTCAACAATTACTTTAATATTAATTATAATCCTTCATATGCTTCCAATTTTGATGAAAAATAAGAGGAGGATAAGAATTTGAAATATTATCCAGAATGCATGTTGAGAGCCACAAAAAGAAACAAAAGACTAATATCCCATATTATCCATTAACAATTCCAGTGAAATTTACTCCTTTTATAACAATCATTGATAAAATCATAACCTCCACAAGTTCACATGACCAAACTCTGAAATGAATGAATAAATTCATTTAATTTTCCAAAAACCAAATTTTATAACGCTTTACGAAATATAAGAATTAACTCTTACAAAAAAAAACAAAATCTTAAATGTCAACCGACCAAATCGTCCAAACGAATAAGGATTTGTAGTTGGAAAAATAATTGCCAATTTAGATGATAAAACTCAAATGTGAGTAAAACATTCAAGTCTTTGTCGTGGTCGGCAGGAAATCAAGAACTGGAGCAGTAGGTATGATTTAGTCGACAGAGGCCCGGTTGCACTAAAGCCGGTTAAATTTTAATCGAGATTCATTCCCCAAGAACCAATCAGAGAAGGCTTTTTGGTTTCTTTGATTTGCTCTCGTGAAATTAATCACAATTAACCGGCTTTTAAGCAACTGACACAAAGTGATCAAAAGAATTAGTAACCTTTGGTTCGCGTTTCCGTTTACTGCCGCGCGGTATGGTGGCCACCTTCATTTCGGCTTTGGGTGTGGCTGCGGCCGGAGGAGGGGTGGCTGCCTTAGGGGCGGCAGCAGCAGCAGCAGCTGTCGGTGCTGGAGGCGGCACTGTCTCCGCTACTGGTTTGGAGGGTGGCGCTGCCTTCACCGGACTGCTGCTGGCTGCCACTAGGGGTGGCGTTTGCTGGCTGGTGGCGGCGGCTGATGTAGGGGCGGCAGGTGCAGCGGCAACCTTCACATTCAACAAAAAGTAAATCATGAGTACGTTCATTTCAAGGATTCAATTTAAATAGATAAATAGCGAACGCTACCAGATGTTCAACTTCTTAACCAGATGTGATATTAATACTTGGTTTACTTTCAATTACTTATGCTTTTCTTACACTTCTTATTAATTTGCTTATTTTTATGTGGATCGCATGTACTGTATCTCTTATTTTTTCTTAGTAACTAGTAGCATAGCCACCTCTAATACATGTATTCAAAAAGAGATCTTTTGTAAAAGGTAGCATAGCCACCTCTAATACATGTATTAGAGGTGGCTATGCTAGTAGTTATTTTATGTTAGCAGCTGCTGTCAAGCAGCTGTTTTAGTTGGAGCATCTCGCTGATAACAAAACTTGAATGATGAACATGTTCATGTCCTGTTGTTAGTGGAGATCTTTTGTAAAATAACGTATTCAATAGAGTAAGAAATGTAATATTGAATGTAAAATGTGAAATACCCATATGAAACATAGAAACGCCTATTCATTTTAGTGCAGCCTACCTTGGAGGCAGCATTAGGACTGGCACTGGTCGCAGGGGGCTTCTGACAGGCGGTCTCTTTGGGGGCAGCAGCCGGAGGCGGTACAACCTTGTGGGCGGCGGGGGCCGCACTGGCTGCCTTGGAGGCGGCAGAGGGCGGTGCGGCAGCCGCCTTCGAAGGTGAGGATGACGAGTTGGTGGCGGCTGGAGCGGGGGCGGCGTTGTTCGTTTTGACCGGTTCGGCCGCAGTTGCGGCTGCGGTTGGCGGCTTGCTGGCCGCCAGCGGCGAACTACCAATTTCCGGTTTAGATGGCTGCGTGGCTGATGCTGACCCTGTCAATTCCAATTGAAATTATATTTATTGCCAAGAAAAATAATTCAACATAATGTTACACAAAGTTTCAAAAATATTTCAAACAAGCTAGAAAATCTTGAGATAGAGTTTTATTTGCATTTGAAACCATACTTTAAAAATGTTACCTCTCAAAATCATTAAAATATTGTTTATTTTTTCCTTTAATTAACATTCTATTTGAACTCGGTAATTAGAGCATATAATTTTCACTTCCACATCAAAATAATTGCATTAATCAATTAGTTTATTGATTTACAGTGCAGGGAGCATTAAAAGTACATTGAAATCCTTTCTCAACATTCAGTATCATTATTTTTATCGATATAATTATGATAAGATAATGGCACGTTTATACAAAAGTCTGTTAAAAAGTTCAACGGTGATTAAATGGTGAGTAATAGGCGGTGAGCAAACGTCCATTACTGCAATATAAAAATGGTGTAGGCACAATAGCAAGAGTATCCGTTGAAGCAATTCTAACAATTTGGATTAAATATTTTTCCACAGCAAGCCTCCGTTCTAGCAATGCTCACAGTTCCATGTAAATCTCACAATAGCAAGTTTATATAGAGATAATATATTTATGAGGCAAAAATGATACCCTACAGAAAATATATATTAAATAAATATAAATATATTCAAGCAATATGTTTTTATACAAAAAGCATAAATCGGATGAGAAAAACTAAGGATATCTTGTACCAAGGTCTATAGAAAGATATTTCTACCGACCTTGCCTTTTACTATTTCTCCCCCAAATTTAAGTAACATTAAAAAGTCCGAAATAGGGTTATGTCTTGTAGGTTTTCACTTCAACAAAATTTTTAGTTCAAAAATATGTATACAAAATACAAACCATATTTTCGAATTTAGATGTTTAAAATTATAATAATTGAACGAGAGCGTTAGCGAAGTTCTCACTTTTGACTTACTGAAGGCCAGAGTCGTTTTCTGTCTGTTTGTATGTTCGACAAGAACTTTGGAGGAAATTGATCAATCAGCTTCAAATTTTGAGCACGAATTCTTCAAACCTTTTTACAGGTCAAGTTCGTTGGACAACAAAATTGACTCACTCCTTTGTCCTTTTCCAGGATATAAAGATAACATTGAAAGTGCATGAGGAAAAAATTTGTTTTGATTTTATTATTATTTAGTCAGCTGGAATTAATTTCATGCTATTTATTTAATGTTTCCATTCATTTAAGAAAGTGATGCTATTTGGGAGATATCACACAGAAAGACTTTATGCGCCGACACATGATTTCAGCTGAATAATACTAATAAACATCAATTTATAAGTTCTATATTAACTCGCTTCCGTTAACGTCTGTCTGCCTGTCTGTAACATACACGTAATTGATAATACTACTTGTCATAGCAGTTGCTATTATTTTTTTTTGTTCAAAGTGTTAAATTTGTGAGTAGAAGCTACTAGTGTTCACTAACAGTTGATTATTCAATGTATAGGTACTCATTCATATCATTTATTAGTACCTTCAAATGTTGAGATCATTGAAACGGTTTAAGATGTACGGTACGGGTTTCGCCATTAATTTTCCTTTGAAATTCTGTATCAAAATCATGTATCACATGACCACCTTCCCATTTGAAAAATGAATTTGGATTCAAAATGAAGCCGGATTCGAAATGAAGTTGGATCCATAAGACGGATCCAACTTTACGGACATAAGTTTTTTTTTCAATTGGAATAGGATTCCCATGGAACCAACCTACTACTGTAATAATATCATACTTTTAAAATATCTCAGAGATCAATACAACAGTTCATGAGCGAGTTCTTTAACCCAGGGGTCTCTAGTTTATACCACTCATTCATTTTCAAAATGGAAAATATTCACTTATTGGAGAAATTTTTAAACAAGGATCGAATAACAAACTTACTCCTAATAGAATTGAAGCAATGCTGACCTGTATTGGAAGGCGTGGGCGCAGCGCTAGCATTGTTGGCTACGGCGGCCGCCTTGGAAGAGTGGTTCTCAGAGGGCGGCTTGGCTGCGGCAGGCGCAGGGGGCGGCACAGCTGCGGGGGCGGCAGGGGGCGGAGCCACCTGCTGTGGAGGCGGCGCCAGCGAAATGGCGGCTGTGTTGTTGGCGAGTGGAGGCGGTTGCTGGTCAGGTGCCATGCCGTTCGCTGTTGGCTTTGGTACCTTCAACAAAAACACCAGTCATTCCAAAGTCTGTCTACAAAATTTATGACGACCAGTAAATTTTATTAAAAATTTGTTCAATTTACATTTTCATGTTAATTATTCTCGTATATTATTTTTTTCTAGTCACATAAGGATGCCTGTGTATCTTCTAACGTTCTATCTAACTAATTGGGCACACAAAAATTGTTCTAAAATCTGTCTGGACGACTTGACAAAATTAAGAAATAGAAGTTTTGGTCAGCCTGTTTGTTTGCTCTATCCAATGAATAAATAAACAATTCGCTTTGCTAGCTCTGCCAATTCTATTTATTCATTTGAAATGTATTATTCATTTCTATTATTATATATGTATATTTCAATTATTATTGTATTACCAATTTGAGATATTTTCTACTAAAATCGTATTTTGTATGTTGGCGAAGTAAAGTTTATTATTACTATTATTATAAACAAAAATAAGACACGACATGAAACCTTTGCTTTCCTTGTAATAGGCAGGTTCTTCAAAAGAACGGTTTTAAAGGGACTAGTGCGAAAAATACCTTGGAAAGTGAAAATCAGGCTCAGTACGGGATGGATAGTAAAGATAAGTGATTCAAGAAACTTTATACAGAGGTTTCTATTTTATTTCTAATCATTGAAATTGATCATTTTCATACAAAAATAGTATTATATTGTATTTTGAATATCATGTACATTCTATTAATTTGATTGTATTTTAATGTAAATAAAACTCATTTTTCATTATTTTTTATTTAAAGTATCTTATTTTAGAGGCTAGTGCATGTTGAACATTTTTCATAATCGAGAATTACTGGGGTTTTTTTATGTCTTCAGGGGTTTCTAATACAGTGACATCATAAAAAAACAATGAAATAAACAAGATACTCTTCTGCTGTCAAAGCAAAATGTACCATAGTTTGCTTACATTTGTATTTTTTTCTGCACAGTATTTATATCGTACCTTCTGATTCTTTAAATTTTCAGTTCTTGTCTAACTGTTGTACGATCTATTTATACTGTTTTGTAAATTACAAATTTGCTGCAATCTATTCATAAAACTTACCTGCAAAGAAACAGGCTGCTGTTGAGGGGCGGTATCTCGCGGTTTCTCAGGGGTGGTCCGGATCTGTGGAGGCGGCGCCTGTATTGAGGCAGGCAACGGCTGAACGGAGGCGGGAATCTGCGGGGGCGGCACCTTGTGTTCGGCTATCAGACTAAGAGGTCTGGAGGCGGCACCTCCACCCGGGGGCGGTATCACCTTACTGGGACTGGAGGCAGTAGGCATCTTGGAAGGAGAGTTTCCTGGGGGCGGCACAACTAGTCCCGAGGGAACGACACCGCTTGGAGGCGGCACTACTGCCTTGGCCGCAGTGGGGGCCGGACCGCCTCCAGCCGAAGGGGGCGGTGCACCTGTTATCGGCGGCTTAACCGGTGAAGCGCTCATTGCACTCATCTCTTGTCAATCTGAAATTTTTTTAATAACATTAAGCTATTTTTTCCATAAAAATTCAAATTCAATAGAAAGAATAACGATAGATAATAAATTTTTCCGAGGATTATATAAGTTCCGACAGATGTTATCCTCGGTACCTTTTCTCTCACAAAGATTATATTGCATTTTGTACGATTATTGTAATCTAGACCCCCAGTTGCACAAAAGTATGATAACTTTTAATCCTGATTAAATGCAAACGACAACTAATAATAGGTTTTCTCTGAAAGGAAGACTGCTTTGATTGGTTCTTATGATTCAATTTGATCATGATTCAAATTTAACAGGCTTTTGTGCAACTGAGAGTTGCTATTTTTGTGCGAAATAATATCTTAAATAAAATTCAATTATCTGTAAGGTATTCTGTAGAAGAAAAATAAAATATTCTCTAATTTATAATAATGTACACAAAAAATGGCTACATGAGTAAAAAGAAAGTGTTGTAATTGCAAGATACGGGAATCAAGGATAGGTAAGTAGCACAATTCTTGACCTGAACAACAGTCTCTATAAATAAAAATTATTCAACGTTTGAAATCTGGTTCAGTGGAGCACAATAAGAAATGCTAACGTGTTCAGTTTTATTCCACTGAGTCAGCAATCTAAAAAAAATTAAAATTCTATCCACCACTAATAGAATTGCGGTCACTGTAGTTGGTTTGTGACCAATTTGAGGAAGCAAGGATGCATAACAAACTATTAATTATATACAAATTCTTACAAACAATATTCCTGAAAAATGTATTTAATGCAGGATTAATTTTGTACAAAAACTTGAAAACAATTTTTTTTATAAATCAGTAGGAGAAAACTAATCAATTGCGACAGCTCGTACACCAAAGTTCAATCACTTTACTTTACTGGGTCAAATGTCATCACAAAATTGAATTCAATCGATGTGATAACGACTGCATATTCCAGGTTAATCGTCGTTACATCATAATAAAAAAATTGAGTAATATTAACCGGTTAACGCGAAATTTTATAAGTAGGTAGTTATAAAATATTACGTATATTATATTACAGATGATTTGTTCTACTTGTAGAATAACTTCGATAAAAATATCACTGATTAGTGTTCGGAAGTTGATAGAAAAATGGAGACAAAACCCCAATTATGAATGATTACAATGAAATCAGTAATAATAAAAATAATCTCATAGTATAAACCGCAATTGACTTTTATCTCAATTGTGTGGCATTCCAGATT